>NW_026598238.1:0-46474 GCF_029784155.1 Uranotaenia lowii | reverse complement strand
TAGGTCTTTCGCGCGCCCCCCCGAGCGGAAAAAATCGAAAAAATGATTTTTTGCCGAAAAATTTTCGACTTTAAAATTTTGCAAGATTCAAAAAATTCAAGGTTTTTCGCGCGCCCCCCGAGTGGAAAAAATCGAAAAAAATGATTTTTTGCCGAAAAATTTTCGAGTTTAAAATTTTGCAAGATTCAAAAAATTCAAGGTTTTTCGCGCACCCCCCGAGCGGAAAAAATCGAAAAAAAAAATGATTTTTTGCCGAAAAATTTTCGACTTTAAAATTTTGCAAGATTCAAAAAATTCAAGGTTTTTCGCGCGCCCCCCGAGCGGAAAAAATCGAAAAAAATGATTTTTTGCCGAAAAATTTTCGAGTTTAAAATTTTGCAAGATTCAAAAAATTCAAGGTTTTTCGCGCGCCCCCCGAGCGGAAAAAATCGAAAAAAAATGATTTTTTGCCGAAAAATTTTCGACTTTAAAATTTTGCAAGATTAAAAAAATTCAAGGTTTTTCGCGCGCCCCCCGAGCGGAAAAAATCGAAAAAAATGATTTTTTGCCAAAAAATTTTCGACTTTAAAATTTTGCAAGATTCAAAAAATTCAAGGTTTTTCGCGCGCCCCCCCGAGCGGAAAAAATCGAAAAAAAATGATTTTTTGCCGAAAAATTTTCGAGTTTAAAATTTTGCAAGATTAAAAAAATTCAAGGTTTTTCGCGCGCCCCCCGAGCGGAAAAAAATCGAAAAAATGATTTTTTGCCGAAAAATATTCGAGTTTAAAATTTTGCAAGATTCAAAAAATTCAAGGTTTTTCGCGCGCCCCCCCGAGCGGAAAAAATCGAAAAAATGATTTTTTGCCGAAAAATTTTCGACTTTAAAATTTTGCAAGATTCAAAAAATTCAAGGTTTTTCGCGCGCCCCCCGAGCGGAAAAAATCGAAAAAAATGATTTTTTGCCGAAAAATTTTCGAGTTTAAAATTTTGCAAGATTAAAAAAATTCAAGGTTTTTCGCGCGCCCCTCGATCGGAAAAAATCGAAAAAAATGATTTTTTGCCAAAAAATTTTCGACTTTAAAATTTTGCAAGATTCAAAAAATTCAAGGTTTTTCGCGCGCCCCCCGAGCGGAAAAAATCGAAAAAAATTATTTTTTGCCGAAAAATTTTCGAGTTTAAAATTTTGAAAGATTCAAAAAATTCAAGGTTTTTCGCGCGCCCCCCGAGCGGAAAAAATCGAAAAAAATGATTTTTTGCCGAAAAATTTTCGAGTTTAAAATTTTGCAAGATTCAAAAAATTCAAGGTTTTTCGCGCGCCCCCCGAGCGGAAAAAATCGAAAAAAATGATTTTTGCCGAAAAATTTTCGACTTTAAAATTTTGCAAGATTCAAAAAATTCAAGGTTTTTCGCGCGCCCCCCGAGCGGAAAAAATCGAAAAAAATGATTTTTTGCCGAAAAATTTTCGACTTTAAAATTTTGCAAGATTCAAAAAATTCAAGGTTTTTCGCGCGCCCCCCGAGCGGAAAAAATCGAAAAAAATGATTTTTTGCCGAAAAATTTTCGAGTTTAAAATTTTGCAAGATTCAAAAAATTCAAGGTTTTTCGCGCGCCCCCCGAGCGGAAAAAATCGAAAAAAATGATTTTTTGCCGAAAAATTTTCGAGTTTAAAATTTTGCAAGATTCAAAAAATTCAAGGTCTTTCGCGCGCCCCCCCCCGAGCGGAAAAAATCGAAAAAAATGATTTTTTGCCGAAAAATTTTCGACTTAAAAATTTTGCAAGATTAAAAAAATTCAAGGTTTTTCGCGCGCCCCCCGAGCGGAAAAAACCGAAAAAAATGATTTTTTGCCGAAAAATTTTCGAGTTTAAAATTTTGCAAGATTCAAAAAATTCAAGGTTTTTCGCGCGCCCCCCGAGCGGAAAAAATCGAAAAAAATGATTTTTTGCCGAAAAATTTTCGAGTTTAAAATTTTGCAAGATTCAAAAAATTCAAGGTTTTTCGCGCGCCCCCCGAGCAGAAAAAATCGAAAAAATGATTTTTTGCCGAAAAATTTTCGAGTTTAAAATTTTGCAAGATTCAAAAAATTCAAGGTTTTTCGCGCGCCCCCCGAGCGAAAAAAATTGAAAAAAATGATTTTTTTGCCAAAAAATTTTCGACTTTAAAATTTTGCAAGATTCAAAAAATTCAAGGTTTTTCACGCGCCCCCCGAGCGGAAAAAATCGAAAAAAATTCAAGGTTTTTCGCGCGCCCCCCCGAGCGGAAAAAATCGAAAAAAATGATTTTTTGCCGAAAAATTTTCGACTTAAAAATTTTGCAAGATTAAAAAAATTCAAGGTTTTTCGCGCGCCCCCCGAGCGGAAAAAACCGAAAAAAATGATTTTTTGCCGAAAAATGTTCGAGTTTAAAATTTTGCAAGATTCAAAAAATTCAAGGTTTTTCGCGCGCCCCCCGAGCAGAAAAAATCGAAAAAAATGATTTTTTGCCGAAAAATTTTCGAGTTTAAAATTTTGCAAGATTCAAAAAATTCAAGGTTTTTCGCGCGCCCCCCGAGCGAAAAAAATTGAAAAAAATGATTTTTTGCCAAAAAATTTTCGACTTTAAAATTTTGCAAGATTCAAAAAATTCAAGGTTTTTCGCGCGCCCCCCGAGCGGAAAAAATCGAAAAAAATGATTTTTTGCCGAAAAATTTTCGAGTTTAAAATTTTGCAAGATTCAAAAAATTCAAGGTTTTTCGCGCGCCCCCCGAGCGGAAAAAATCGAAAAAAATGATTTTTTGCCGAAAAATTTTCGACTTTAAAATTTTGCAAGATTCAAAAAATTCAAGGTTTTTCGCGCGCCCCCCGAGCGGAAAAAATCGAAAAAAATGATTTTTTGCCGAAAAATTTTCGAGTTTAAAATTTTGCAAGATTCAAAAAATTCAAGGTTTTTCGCGCGCCCCCCGAGCGGAAAAAATCGAAAAAAATGATTTTTTGCCGAAAAATTTTCGAGTTTAAAATTTTGCAAGATTCAAAAAATTCAAGGTTTTTCGCGCGCCCCCCGAGCGGAAAAAATCGAAAAAAATGATTTTTTGCCGAAAAATTTTCGCCTTTAAAATTTTGCAAGATTCAAAAAATTCAAGGTTTTTCGCGCGCCCCCCGAGCGGAAAAAATCGAAAAAAATGATTTTTTGCCGAAAAATTTTCGAGTTTAAAATTTTGCAAGATTAAACAAATTCAAGGTTTTTCGCGCGCCCCCCGAGCGGAAAAAATCGAAAAAAATGATTTTTTGCCGAAAAATATTCGAGTTTAAAATTTTGCAAGATTCAAAAAATTCAAGGTTTTTCGCGCGCCCCCCGAGCGGAAAAAATCGAAAAAATGATTTTTTGCCGAAAAATTTTCGACTTTAAAATTTTGCAAGATTCAAAAAATTCAAGGTTTTTCGCGCGCCCCCCGAGCGGAAAAAATCGAAAAAAATGATTTTTTGCCGAAAAATTTTCGACTTTAAAATTTTGCAAGATTCAAAAAATTCAAGGTTTTTCGCGCGCCCCCCGAGCGGAAAAAATCGAAAAAAATGATTTTTTGCCGAAAAATTTTCGAGTTTAAAATTTTGCAAGATTCAAAAAATTCAAGGTTTTTCGCGCGCCCCCCGAGCGGAAAAAATCGAAAAAAATGATTTTTTGCCGAAAAATTTTCGAGTTTAAAATTTTGCAAGATTCAAAAAATTCAAGGTTTTTCGCGCGCCCCCCGAGCGGAAAAAATCGAAAAAAATGATTTTTTGCCGAAAAATTTTCGACTTTAAAATTTTGCAAGATTCTGTAACCGTTCATTACATACAAAATAATGTGTCTCCGACACATTGAGAAATCAGTACCTTAATCATGGCTTAGAAATGTCAAAGCCATCGACACTCACAAGGGCTCTCAGGGATTCCTTCCTTTTTACCGCCTTCCCAAAGAAGCACGCAGCCACTTCTCTCGCGAGAGATGTTCATGGGCGTCGGAGGATCGCCTGCGTCACCGCGAGGAAGTGTTATCACCCGGAGAGCGACACATCCGCGTAATCTCATCTTTGTATGTGTGTCGGTCAAAAATATCATAGACCTTTTTACAAAACGGATTTGCATAGCCGTTCTTTCTGTCTGGGAACGTTTTGAAGAACGGAAGTGCGCGTCGTGTAGTGTATGTTTCAAAGTTAAAATTTAATGGTGTAAAGTGTTAAAAATCTATTCCTACTATTTACAGATATAAAAAGCCTTGCGAACAAACACGTTAAAATTAAAAGAAAACTGTGTTAAAATGTATCAAAAATAGAAAGGTTTGTTAGAAAATAGCGATGTATTGTGAAACACGTTAAAACTTAATTTATTTATATAAACAGCCAATACAAAAAGTGCTTAGACTACACACAACATCCAGTGTAACGGCACGCTCTACAAAAAAATACAACATAAAAGGTAAATTTGTAAATTAACAGAAAAAAAAACATTGTAAACCACGTGTATGTTAGTATGACGTCACATGTATTATAACCTGTTTGGCAGGTCCAACAGGGCCTTTTTTGTTTTGGTTTATTCCTTTTCGTTCGGCTAAGCAGCACACGGCACAACATCCAGACAGGAAGAATCTACCGACTTGCTAAAATACCATCCACACGGTATCGACTGGAACGGTCATCACCAGCGGTGTTAGAAACATCGACCCGCAGCTCGTGGGCTCTTCCGGGACGCCGGAATGGAGCCTATGAGGTTAGAACCAGTTCTAGACAGACGTGGAATCTGTCAATTAGAGGAAAGACTCCGGCCCCAGTATTTCGGGTTCCGACAAACAGCCATGCAGAGCCAAACCACTAGTAATCACGCAAGTAACAAAAGCCCCTTATGTGACGTCAGTAAGAGAAATTAGTCTTAAATATATTCAAAATGTAACCCATTAAAAGCCAATAGATCTTATCTGTTAGTAGAGTAATTTTGAACTTTTTACACTTATTTTGTCCGTTTCACGTTCTGGGCCAGGAGGGCCCCACCCAAAACTTCACTTCAAATCAGTCCCTGGCAGAATTAGTTCATTTTAAAATAATAGTTTGACCCGGTTGGGAACATGCGAGGTACCACTCGCAGTGTGGCAATGGTAAATTTTCCCCGTTTCATGAACATCCCTATTGGAGTTTCCTCTAATATTCTGAATACTCCGGAGGAAGTAGTCTGTGCTATCCCTCAGAAAAATACGACCCTGAGTTCCACTCATTCCACCCACAAATCCCGCTAAATATAAATAAACCACCCACCCGCTGAGCAACCGCGAGTTACAATTCAAAAAATTCAAGGTTTTTCGCGCGCCCCCCGAGCGAAAAATTCGAAAAAAATGATTTTTTGCCGAAAAATTTTCGACTTTAAAATTTTGCAAGATTTAAAAAATTCAAGGTTTTTCGCGCGCCCCCCGAGCGAAAAAAATCGAAAAAAATGATTTTTTGCCGAAAAATTTTCGAGTTTAAAATTTTGCAAGATTCAAAAAATTCAAGGTTTTTCGCGCGCCCCCCGAGCGGAAAAAATCGAAAAAAATGATTTTTTGCCGAAAAATTTTCGACTTTAAAATTTTGCAAGATTCAAAAAATTCAAGGTTTTTCGCGCGCCCCCCGAGCGGAAAAAATCGAAAAAAATGATTTTTTGCCGAAAAATTTTCGATTTTAAAATTTTGCAAGATTCAAAAAATTCAAGGTTTTTCGCGCGCCCCCCGAGCGGAAAAAATCGAAAAAAATGATTTTTTGCCGAAAAATTTTCGAGTTTAAAATTTTGCAAGATTCAAAAAATTCAAGGTTTTTCGCGCGCTCCCCGAGCGGAAAAAATCGAAAAAAATGATTTTTTGCCGAAAAATTTTCGACTTTAAAATTTTGCAAGATTAAAAAAATTCAAGGTTTTTCGCGCGCCCCCCGAGCGGAAAAAATCGAAAAAAATGATTTTTTGCCAAAAAATTTTCGACTTTAAAATTTTGCAAGATTCAAAAAATTCAAGGTTTTTCGCGCGCCCCCCGAGCCGAAAAAATCGAAAAAAATGATTTTTTGCCGAAAAATTTTCGAGTTTAAAATTTTGCAAGATTAAAAAAATTCAAGGTTTTTCGCGCGCCCCCCGAGCGGAAAAAATCGAAAAAAATGATTTTTTGCCGAAAAATATTCGAGTTTAAAATTTTGCAAGATTCAAAAAATTCAAGGTTTTTCGCGCGCCCCCCGAGCGGAAAAAATTGAAAAAATGATTTTTTGCCGAAAAATTTTCGACTTTAAAATTTTACAAGATTCAAAAAATTCAAGGTTTTTCGCGCGCCCCCCGAGCGGAAAAAATCGAAAAAAATGATTTTTTGCCGAAAAATTTTCGAGTTTAAAATTTTGCAAGATTCAAAAAATTCAAGGTTTTTCGCGCGCCCCCCGAGCGGAAAAAATCGAAAAAAATGATTTTTTGCCAAAAAATTTTCGACTTTAAAATTTTGCAAGATTCAAAAAATTCAAGGTTTTTCGCGCGCCCCCCGAGCGGAAAAAATCGAAAAAAATGATTTTTTGCCGAAAAATTTTCGAGTTTAAAATTTTGAAAGATTAAAAAAATTCAACGTTTTTCGCGCGCCCCCCGAGCGGAAAAAATCGAAAAAAATGATTTTTTGCCGAAAAATTTTCGAGTTTAAAGTTTTGCAAGATTCAAAAAATTCAAGGTCTTTCGCGCGCCCCCCCGAGCGGAAAAAATCGAAAAAATGATTTTTTGCCGAAAAATTTTCGACTTTAAAATTTTGCAAGATTCAAAAAATTCAAGGTTTTTCGCGCGCCCCCCGAGTGGAAAAAATCGAAAAAAATGATTTTTTGCCGAAAAATTTTCGAGTTTAAAATTTTGCAAGATTCAAAAAATTCAAGGTTTTTCGCGCACCCCCCGAGCGGAAAAAATCGAAAAAAAAAATGATTTTTTGCCGAAAAATTTTCGACTTTAAAATTTTGCAAGATTCAAAAAATTCAAGGTTTTTCGCGCGCCCCCCGAGCGGAAAAAATCGAAAAAAATGATTTTTTGCCGAAAAATTTTCGAGTTTAAAATTTTGCAAGATTCAAAAAATTCAAGGTTTTTCGCGCGCCCCCCGAGCGGAAAAAATCGAAAAAAAATGATTTTTTGCCGAAAAATTTTCGACTTTAAAATTTTGCAAGATTAAAAAAATTCAAGGTTTTTCGCGCGCCCCCCGAGCGGAAAAAATCGAAAAAAATGATTTTTTGCCAAAAAATTTTCGACTTTAAAATTTTGCAAGATTCAAAAAATTCAAGGTTTTTCGCGCGCCCCCCGAGCGGAAAAAATCGAAAAAAATGATTTTTTGCCGAAAAATTTTCGAGTTTAAAATTTTGCAAGATTAAAAAAATTCAAGGTTTTTCGCGCGCCCCCCGAGCGGAAAAAAATCGAAAAAAATGATTTTTTGCCGAAAAATATTCGAGTTTAAAATTTTGCAAGATTCAAAAAATTCAAGGTTTTTCGCGCGCCCCCCGAGCGGAAAAAATCGAAAAAATGATTTTTTGCCGAAAAATTTTCGACTTTAAAATTTTGCAAGATTCAAAAAATTCAAGGTTTTTCGCGCGCCCCCCGAGCGGAAAAAATCGAAAAAAATGATTTTTTGCCGAAAAATTTTCGAGTTTAAAATTTTGCAAGATTAAAAAAATTCAAGGTTTTTCGCGCGCCCCTCGATCGGAAAAAATCGAAAAAAATGATTTTTTGCCAAAAAATTTTCGACTTTAAAATTTTGCAAGATTCAAAAAATTCAAGGTTTTTCGCGCGCCCCCCGAGCGGAAAAAATCGAAAAAAATTATTTTTTGCCGAAAAATTTTCGAGTTTAAAATTTTGAAAGATTCAAAAAATTCAAGGTTTTTCGCGCGCCCCCCGAGCGGAAAAAATCGAAAAAAATGATTTTTTGCCGAAAAATTTTCGAGTTTAAAATTTTGCAAGATTCAAAAAATTCAAGGTTTTTCGCGCGCCCCCCGAGCGGAAAAAATCGAAAAAAATGATTTTTTGCCGAAAAATTTTCGACTTTAAAATTTTGCAAGATTCAAAAAATTCAAGGTTTTTCGCGCGCCCCCCGAGCGGAAAAAATCGAAAAAAATGATTTTTTGCCGAAAAATTTTCGACTTTAAAATTTTGCAAGATTCAAAAAATTCAAGGTTTTTCGCGCGCCCCCCGAGCGGAAAAAATCGAAAAAAATGATTTTTTGCCGAAAAATTTTCGAGTTTAAAATTTTGCAAGATTCAAAAAATTCAAGGTTTTTCGCGCGCCCCCCGAGCGGAAAAAATCGAAAAAAATGATTTTTTGCCGAAAAATTTTCGAGTTTAAAATTTTGCAAGATTCAAAAAATTCAAGGTCTTTCGCGCGCCCCCCCCCGAGCGGAAAAAATCGAAAAAAATGATTTTTTGCCGAAAAATTTTCGACTTAAAAATTTTGCAAGATTAAAAAAATTCAAGGTTTTTCGCGCGCCCCCCGAGCGGAAAAAACCGAAAAAAATGATTTTTTGCCGAAAAATTTTCGAGTTTAAAATTTTGCAAGATTCAAAAAATTCAAGGTTTTTCGCGCGCCCCCCGAGCGGAAAAAATCGAAAAAAATGATTTTTTGCCGAAAAATTTTCGAGTTTAAAATTTTGCAAGATTCAAAAAATTCAAGGTTTTTCGCGCGCCCCCCGAGCAGAAAAAATCGAAAAAATGATTTTTTGCCGAAAAATTTTCGAGTTTAAAATTTTGCAAGATTCAAAAAATTCAAGGTTTTTCGCGCGCCCCCCGAGCGAAAAAAATTGAAAAAAATGATTTTTTGCCAAAAAATTTTCGACTTTAAAATTTTGCAAGATTCAAAAAATTCAAGGTTTTTCACGCGCCCCCCGAGCGGAAAAAATCGAAAAAAATTATTTTTTGCCGAAAAATTTTCGAGTTTAAAATTTTGCAAGATTCAAAAAATTCAAGGTTTTTCGCGCGCCCCCCGAGCGGAAAAAATCGAAAAAAATGATTTTTTGCCGAAAAATTTTCGAGTTTAAAATTTTGCAAGATTCAAAAAATTCAAGGTCTTTCGCGCGCCCCCCCGAGCGGAAAAAATCGAAAAAAATTCAAGGTTTTTCGCGCGCCCCCCCCCCGCGGAAAAAATCGAAAAAAATGATTTTTTGCCGAAAAATTTTCGACTTAAAAATTTTGCAAGATTAAAAAAATTCAAGGTTTTTCGCGCGCCCCCCGAGCGGAAAAAACCGAAAAAAATGATTTTTTGCCGAAAAATTTTCGAGTTTAAAATTTTGCAAGATTCAAAAAATTCAAGGTTTTTCGCGCGCCCCCCGAGCAGAAAAAATCGAAAAAAATGATTTTTTGCCGAAAAATTTTCGAGTTTAAAATTTTGCAAGATTCAAAAAATTCAAGGTTTTTCGCGCGCCCCCCGAGCGAAAAAAATTGAAAAAAATGATTTTTTGCCAAAAAATTTTCGACTTTAAAATTTTGCAAGATTCAAAAAATTCAAGGTTTTTCGCGCGCCCCCCGAGCGGAAAAAATCGAAAAAAATGATTTTTTGCCGAAAAATTTTCGAGTTTAAAATTTTGCAAGATTCAAAAAATTCAAGGTTTTTCGCGCGCCCCCCGAGCGGAAAAAATCGAAAAAAATGATTTTTTGCCGAAAAATTTTCGACTTTAAAATTTTGCAAGATTCAAAAAATTCAAGGTTTTTCGCGCGCCCCCCGAGCGGAAAAAATCGAAAAAAATGATTTTTTGCCGAAAAATTTTCGAGTTTAAAATTTTGCAAGATTCAAAAAATTCAAGGTTTTTCGCGCGCCCCCCGAGCGGAAAAAATCGAAAAAAATGATTTTTTGCCGAAAAATTTTCGCCTTTAAAATTTTGCAAGATTCAAAAAATTCAAGGTTTTTCGCGCGCCCCCCGAGCGGAAAAAATCGAAAAAAATGATTTTTTGCCGAAAAATTTTCGAGTTTAAAATTTTGCAAGATTAAAAAAATTCAAGGTTTTTCGCGCGCCCCCCGAGCGGAAAAAATCGAAAAAAATGATTTTTTGCCGAAAAATATTCGAGTTTAAAATTTTGCAAGATTCAAAAAATTCAAGGTTTTTCGCGCGCCCCCCGAGCGGAAAAAATCGAAAAAATGATTTTTTGCCGAAAAATTTTCGACTTTAAAATTTTGCAAGATTCAAAAAATTCAAGGTTTTTCGCGCGCCCCCCGAGCGGAAAAAATCGAAAAAAATGATTTTTTGCCGAAAAATTTTCGAGTTTAAAATTTTGCAAGATTCAAAAAATTCAAGGTTTTTCGCGCGCCCCCCGAGCGGAAAAAATCGAAAAAAATGATTTTTTGCCAAAAAATTTTCGACTTTAAAATTTTGCAAGATTCAAAAAATTCAAGGTTTTTCGCGCGCCCCCCGAGCGGAAAAAATCGAAAAAAATGATTTTTTGCCGAAAAATGTTCGAGTTTAAAATTTTGAAAGATTAAAAAAATTCAAGGTTTTTCGCGCGCCCCCCGAGCGGAAAAAATCGAAAAAAATGATTTTTTGCCGAAAAATTTTCGAGTTTAAAATTTTGCAAGATTCAAAAAATTCAAGGTCTTTCGCGCGCCCCCCCGAGCGGCAAAAATCGAAAAAAATGATTTTTTGCCGAAAAATTTTCGACTTTAAAATTTTGCAAGATTCAAAAAATTCAAGGTTTTTCGCGCGTCCCCCGAGTGGAAAAAATCGAAAAAAATGATTTTTTGCCGAAAAATTTTCGAGTTTAAAATTTTGCAAGATTCAAAAAATTCAAGATTTTTCGCGCACCCCCCGAGCGGAAAAAATCGAAAAAAAAAATGATTTTTTGCCGAAAAATTTTCGACTTTAAAATTTTGCAAGATTCAAAAAATTCAAGGTTTTTCGCGCGCCCCCCGAGCGGAAAAAATCGAAAAAAATGATTTTTTGCCGAAAAATTTTCGAGTTTAAAATTTTGCAAGATTCAAAAAATTCAAGGTTTTTCGCGCGCCCCCCGAGCGGAAAAAATCGAAAAAAATGATTTTTTGCCGAAAAATATTCGAGTTTAAAATTTTGCAAGATTCAAAAAATTCAAGGTTTTTCGCGCGCCCCCCGAGCGGAAAAAATCGAAAAAAATGATTTTTTGCCGAAAAATTTTCGACTTTAAAATTTTGCAAGATTCAAAAAATTCAAGGTTTTTCGCGCGCCCCCCGAGCAGAAAAAATCGAAAAAAATGATTTTTTGCCGAAAAATTTTCGAGTTTAAAATTTTGCAAGATTCAAAAAATTCAAGGTTTTTCGCGCGCCCCCCGAGCGAAAAAAATTGAAAAAAATGATTTTTTGCCAAAAAATTTTCGACTTTAAAATTTTGCAAGATTCAAAAAATTCAAGGTTTTTCACGCGCCCCCCGAGCGGAAAAAATCGAAAAAAATTATTTTTTGCCGAAAAATTTTCGAGTTTAAAATTTTGCAAGATTCAAAAAATTCAAGGTTTTTCGCGCGCCCCCCGAGCAGAAAAAATCGAAAAAAATGATTTTTTGCCGAAAAATTTTCGAGTTTAAAATTTTGCAAGATTCAAAAAATTCAAGGTTTTTCGCGCGCCCCCCGAGCGAAAAAAATTGAAAAAAATGATTTTTTGCCAAAAAATATTCGACTTTAAAATTTTGCAAGATTCAAAAAATTCAAGGTTTTTCACGCGCCCCCCGAGCGGAAAAAATCGAAAAAAATTATTTTTTGCCGAAAAATTTTCGAGTTTAAAATTTTGCAAGATTCAAAAAATTCAAGGTTTTTCGCGCGCCCCCCGAGCGGAAAAAATCGAAAAAAATGATTTTTTGCCGAAAAATTTTCGAGTTTAAAATTTTGCAAGATTCAAAAAATTCAAGGTCTTTCGCGCGCCCCCCCGAGCGGAAAAAATCGAAAAAAATTCAAGGTTTTTCGCGCGCCCCCCCGAGCGGAAAAAATCGAAAAAAATGATTTTTTGCCGAAAAATTTTCGACTTAAAAATTTTGCAAGATTAAAAAAATTCAAGGTTTTTCGCGCGCCCCCCGAGCGGAAAAACCGAAAAAAATGATTTTTTGCCGAAAAATTTTCGAGTTTAAAATTTTGCAAGATTCAAAAAATTCAAGGTTTTTCGCGCGCCCCCCGAGCAGAAAAAATCGAAAAAAATGATTTTTTGCCGAAAAATTTTCGACTTTAAAATTTTGCAAGATTCAAAAAATTCAAGGTTTTTCGCGCGCCCCCCGAGCGAAAAAAATTGAAAAAAATGATTTTTTGCCAAAAAATTTTCGACTTTAAAATTTTGCAAGATTCAAAAAATTCAAGGTTTTTCGCGCGCCCCCCGAGCGGAAAAAATCGAAAAAAATGATTTTTTGCCGAAAAATTTTCGAGTTTAAAATTTTGCAAGATTCAAAAAATTCAAGGTTTTTCGCGCGCCCCCCGAGCGGAAAAAATCGAAAAAAATGATTTTTTGCCGAAAAATTTTCGACTTTAAAATTTTGCAAGATTAAAAAAATTCAAGGTTTTTCGCGCGCCCCCCGAGCGGAAAAAATCGAAAAAAAATGATTTTTTGCCGAAAAATTTTCGACTTTAAAATTTTGCAAGATTCAAAAAATTCAAGGTTTTTCGCGCGCCCCCCGAGTGGAAAAAATCGAAAAAAATGATTTTTTGCCGAA
The DNA here is from genome assembly GCF_029784155.1 of Uranotaenia lowii. Taxonomy (NCBI): domain Eukaryota; kingdom Metazoa; phylum Arthropoda; class Insecta; order Diptera; family Culicidae; genus Uranotaenia; species Uranotaenia lowii. The sequence goes on along the minus strand of NW_026598238.1, from coordinate 33,884 downwards.
AAATTTTCGACTTTAAAATTTTGCAAGATTAAAAAAATTCAAGGTTTTTCGCGCGCCCCCCGAGCGGAAAAAACCGAAAAAAATGATTTTTTGCCGAAAAATTTTCGAGTTTAAAATTTTGCAAGATTCAAAAAATTCAAGGTTTTTCGCGCGCCCCCCCGAGCAGAAAAAATCGAAAAAAATGATTTTTTGCCGAAAAATTTTCGAGTTTAAAATTTTGAAAGATTAAAAAAATTCAAGGTTTTTCGCGCGCCCCCGAGCGGAAAAAATCGAAAAAAATGATTTTTTGCCGAAAAATTTTCGAGTTTAAAATTTTGCAAGATTCAAAAAATTCAAGGTCTTTCGCGCGCCCCCCCCGAGCGGAAAAAATCGAAAAAAATGATTTTTTGCCGAAAAATTTTCGACTTTAAAATTTTGCAAGATTCAAAAAATTCAAGGTTTTTCGCGCGCCCCCCGAGTGGAAAAAATCGAAAAAAATGATTTTTTGCCGAAAAATTTTCGAGTTTAAAATTTTGCAAGATTCAAAAAATTCAAGGTTTTTCGCGCACCCCCCGAGCGGAAAAAATCGAAAAAAAAAAATGATTTTTTGCCGAAAAATTTTCGACTTTAAAATTTTGCAAGATTAAAAAAATTCAAGGTTTTTCGCGCGCCCCCCGAGCGGAAAAAAATCGAAAAAAATGATTTTTTGCCGAAAAATATTCGAGTTTAAAATTTTGCAAGATTCAAAAAATTCAAGGTTTTTCGCGCGCCCCCCGAGCGGAAAAAATCGAAACAATGATTTTTTGCCGAAAAATTTTCGACTTTAAAATTTTGCAAGATTCAAAAAATTCAAGGTTTTTCGCGCGCCCCCCGAGCGGAAAAAATCGAAAAAAATGATTTTTTGCCGAAAAATTTTCGAGTTTAAAATTTTGCAAGATTCAAAAAATTCAAGGTCTTTCGCGCGCCCCCCCGAGCGGAAAAAATCGAAAAAAATGATTTTTTGCCGAAAAATTTTCGACTTAAAAATTTTGCAAGATTAAAAAAATTCAAGGTTTTTCGCGCGCCCCCCGAGCGGAAAAAACCGAAAAAAATGATTTTTTGCCGAAAAATTTTCGAGTTTAAAATTTTGCAAGATTCAAAAAATTCAAGGTTTTTCGCGCGCCCCCCGAGCGGAAAAAATCGAAAAAAATGATTTTTTGCCGAAAAATTTTCGAGTTTAAAATTTTGCAAGATTCAAAAAATTCAAGGTTTTTCGCGCGCCCCCCCGAGCAGAAAAAATCGAAAAAAATGATTTTTTGCCGAAAAATTTTCGAGTTTAAAATTTTGCAAGATTAAAAAAATTCAAGGTTTTTCGCGCGCCCCCCGAGCGAAAAAAATTGAAAAAAATGATTTTTTGCCAAAAAATTTTCGACTTTAAAATTTTGCAAGATTCAAAAAATTCAAGGTTTTTCACGCGCCCCCCGAGCGGAAAAAATCGAAAAAAATGATTTTTTGCCGAAAAATTTTCGACTTTAAAATTTTGCAAGATTCAAAAAATTCAAGGTTTTTCGCGCGCCCCCCGAGCGGAAAAAATCGAAAAAAATGATTTTTTGCCGAAAAATTTTCGAGTTTAAAATTTTGCAAGATTCAAAAAATTCAAGGTTTTTCGCGCGCCCCCCGAGCGGAAAAAATCGAAAAAAATGATTTTTTGCCGAAAAATATTCGAGTTTAAAATTTTGCAAGATTCAAAAAATTCAAGGTTTTTCGCGCGCCCCCCGAGCGGAAAAAATCGAAAAAATGATTTTTTGCCGAAAAATTTTCGACTTTAAAATTTTGCAAGATTCAAAAAATTCAAGGTTTTTCGCGCGCCCCCCGAGCGGAAAAAATCGAAAAAAATGATTTTTTGCCGAAAAATTTTCGAGTTTAAAATTTTGCAAGATTCAAAAAATTCAAGGTTTTTCGCGCGCCCCCCGAGCGGAAAAATCGAAAAAAATGATTTTTTGCCAAAAAATTTTCGACTTTAAAATTTTGCAAGATTCAAAAAATTCAAGGTTTTTCGCGCGCCCCCCGAGCGGAAAAAATCGAAAAAAATGATTTTTTGCCGAAAAATTTTCGAGTTTAAAATTTTGCAAGATTCAAAAAAATCAAGGTTTTTCGCGCGCCCCCCGAGCGGAAAAAAATCGAAAAAAATGATTTCTTGCCGAAAAATATTCGAGTTTAAAATTTTGCAAGATTCAAAAAATTCAAGGTTTTTCGCGCGCCCCCCGAGCGGAAAAAATCGAAAAAATGATTTTTTGCCGAAAAATTTTCGACTTTAAAATTTTGCAAGATTCAAAAAATTCAAGGTTTTTCGCGCGCCCCCCGAGCGGAAAAAATCGAAAAAAATGATTTTTTGCCGAAAAATTTTCGAGTTTAAAATTTTGCAAGATTAAAAAAATTCAAGGTTTTTCGCGCGCCCCTCGATCGGAAAAAATCGAAAAAAATGATTTTTTGCCAAAAAATTTTCGAGTTTAAAATTTTGCAAGATTCAAAAAATTCAAGGTTTTTCGCGCGCCCCCCGAGCGGAAAAAATCGAAAAAAATTATTTTTTGCCGAAAAATTTTCGAGTTTAAAATTTTGAAAGATTCAAAAAATTCAAGGTTTTTCGCGCGCCCCCCGAGCGGAAAAAATCGAAAAAAATGATTTTTTGCCGAAAAATTTTCGAGTTTAAAATTTTGCAAGATTCAAAAAATTCAAGGTTTTTCGCTCGCCCCCCGAGCGGAAAAAATCAAAAAAAATGATTTTTTGCCGAAAAATTTTCGACTTTAAAATTTTGCAAGATTCAAAAAATTCAAGGTTTTTCGCGCGCCCCCCCGAGCGGAAAAAATCGAAAAAAATGATTTTTTGCCGAAAAATTTTCGACTTTAAAATTTTGCAAGATTCAAAAAATTCAAGGTTTTTCGCGCGCCCCCCGAGCGGAAAAAATCGAAAAAAATGATTTTTTGCCGAAAAATTTTCGACTTTAAAATTTTGCAAGATTCTGTAACCGTTCATTACATACAAAATAATGTGTCTCCGACACATTGAGAAATCAGTACCTTAATCATGACTTAGAAATGTCAAAGCCATCGACACTCACAAGGGCTCTCAGGGATTCCTTCCTTTTTACCGCCTTCCCAAAGAAGCACGCAGCCACTTCTCTCGCGAGAGATGTTCATGGGCGTCGGAGGATCGCCTGCGTCACCGCGAGGAAGTGTTATCACCCGGAGAGCGACACATCCGCGTAATCTCATCTTTGTATGTGTGTCGGTCAAAAATATCATAGACCTTTTTACAAAACGGATTTGCATAGCCGTTCTTTCTGTCTGGGAACGTTTTGAAGAACGGAAGTGCGCGTCGTGTAGTGTATGTTTCAAAGTTAAAATTTAATGGTGTAAAGTGTTAAAAATCTATTCCTACTATTTACAGATATAAAAAGCCTTGCGAACAAACACGTTAAAATTAAAAGAAAACTGTGTTAAAATGTATCAAAAATAGAAAGGTTTGTTAGAAAATAGCGATGTATTGTGAAACACGTTAAAACTTAATTTATTTATATAAACAGCCAATACAAAAAGTGCTTAGACTACACACAACATCCAGTGTAACGGCACGCTCTACAAAAAAATACAACATAAAAGGTAAATTTGTAAATTAACAGAAAAAAAAAACATTGTAAACCACGTGTATGTTAGTATGACGTCACATGTATTATAACCTGTTTGGCAGGTCCAACAGGGCCTTTTTTGTTTTGGTTTATTCCTTTTCGTTCGGCTAAGCAGCACACGGCACAACATCCAGACAGGAAGAATCTACCGACTTGCTAAAATACCATCCACACGGTATCGACTGGAACGGTCATCACCAGCGGTGTTAGAAACATCGACCCGCAGCTCGTGGGCTCTTCCGGGACGCCGGAATGGAGCCTATGAGGTTAGAACCAGTTCTAGACAGACGTGGAATCTGTCAATTAGAGGAAAGACTCCGGCCCCAGTATTTCGGGTTCCGACAAACAGCCATGCAGAGCCAAACCACTAGTAATCACGCAAGTAACAAAAGCCCCTTATGTGACGTCAGTAAGAGAAATTAGTCTTAAATATATTCAAAATGTAACCCATTAAAAGCCAATAGATCTTATCTGTTAGTAGAGTAATTTTGAACTTTTTACACTTATTTTGTCCGTTTCACGTTCTGGGCCAGGAGGGCCCCACCCAAAACTTCACTTCAAATCAGTCCCTGGCAGAATTAGTTCATTTTAAAATAATAGTTTGACCCGGTTGGGAACATGCGAGGTACCACTCGCAGTGTGGCAATGGTAAATTTTCCCCGTTTCATGAACATCCCTATTGGAGTTTCCTCTAATATTCTGAATACTCCGGAGGAAGTAGTCTGTGCTATCCCTCAGAAAAATACGACCCTGAGTTCCACTCATTCCACCCACAAATCCCGCTAAATATAAATAAACCACCCACCCGCTGAGCAACCGCGAGTTACAATTCAAAAAATTCAAGGTTTTTCGCGCGCCCCCCGAGCGAAAAAAAATCGAAAAAAATGATTTTTTGCCGAAAAATTTTCGAGTTTAAAATTTTGCAAGATTCAAAAAATTCAAGGTTTTTCGCGCGCCCCCCGAGCGGAAAAAAATCGAAAAAAATGATTTTTTGCCGAAAAATTTTCGACTTTAAAATTTTGCAAGATTCAAAAAATTCAAGGTTTTTCGCGCGCCCCCCGAGCGGAAAAAATCGAAAAAAATGATTTTTTGCCGAAAAATTTTCGACTTTAAAATTTTGCAAGATTCAAAAAATTCAAGGTTTTTCGCGCGCCCCCCGAGCGGAAAAAATCGAAAAAAATGATTTTTTGCCGAAAAATTTTCGACTTTAAAATTTTGCAAGATTCAAAAAATTCAAGGTTTTTCGCGCGCCCCCCGAGCGAAAAAAATCGAAAAAAATGATTTTTTGCCGAAAAATTTTCGACTTTAAAATTTTGCAAGATTCAAAAAATTCAAGGTTTTTCGCGCGCCCCCCGAGCGAAAAAAATCGAAAAAAATGATTTTTTGCCGAAAAATTTTCGAGTTTAAAATTTTGCAAGATTCAAAAAATTCAAGGTTTTTCGCGCGCCCCCCGAGCGGAAAAAATCGAAAAAAATGATTTTTTGCCGAAAAATTTTCGACTTTAAAATTTTGCAAGATTCAAAAAATTCAAGGTTTTTCGCGCGCCCCCCGAGCGGAAAAAATCGAAAAAAATGATTTTTTGCCGAAAAATTTTCGAGTTTAAAATTTTGCAAGATTCAAAAAATTCAAGGTTTTTCGCGCGCCCCCCGAGCGGAAAAAATCGAAAAAAATGATTTTTTGCCGAAAAATTTTCGAGTTTAAAATTTTGCAAGATTCAAAAAATTCAAGGTCTTTCGCGCGCCCCCCCCGAGCGGAAAAAGTCGAAAAAAATGATTTTTTGCCGAAAAATTTTCGACTTTAAAATTTTGCAAGATTCAAAAAATTCAAGGTTTTTCGCGCGCCCCCCGAGCGGAAAAAATCGAAAAAAATGATTTTTTGCCGAAAAATTTTCGAGTTTAAAATTTTGCAAGATTCAAAAAATTCAAGGTTTTTCGCGCGCCCCCCGAGCGGAAAAAATCGAAAAAAATGATTTTTTGCCGAAAAATTTTCGATTTTAAAATTTTGCAAGATTCAAAAAATTCAAGGTTTTTCGCGCGCCCCCCGAGCGGAAAAAATCGAAAAAAATGATTTTTTGCCGAAAAATTTTCGAGTTTAAAATTTTGCAAGATTCAAAAAATTCAAGGTTTTTCGCGCGCTCCCCGAGCGGAAAAAATCGAAAAAAATGATTTTTTGCCGAAAAATTTTCGACTTTAAAATTTTGCAAGATTAAAAAAATTCAAGGTTTTTCGCGCGCCCCCCGAGCGGAAAAAATCGAAAAAAATGATTTTTTGCCAAAAAATTTTCGACTTTAAAATTTTGCAAGATTCAAAAAATTCAAGGTTTTTCGCGCGCCCCCCGAGCGGAAAAAATCGAAAAAAATTATTTTTTGCCGAAAAATTTTCGAGTTTAAAATTTTGCAAGATTAAAAAAATTCAAGGTTTTTCGCGCGCCCCCCGAGCGGAAAAAATCGAAAAAAATGATTTTTTGCCGAAAAATATTCGAGTTTAAAATTTTGCAAGATTCAAAAAATTCAAGGTTTTTCGCGCGCCCCCCGAGCGGAAAAAATCGAAAAAATGATTTTTTGCCGAAAAATTTTCGACTTTAAAATTTTGCAAGATTCAAAAAATTCAAGGTTTTTCGCGCGCCCCCCGAGCGGAAAAAATCGAAAAAAATGATTTTTTGCCGAAAAATTTTCGAGTTTAAAATTTTGCAAGATTCAAAAAATTCAAGGTTTTTCGCGCGCCCCCCGAGCGGAAAAAATCGAAAAAAATGATTTTTTGCCAAAAAATTTTCGACTTTAAAATTTTGCAAGATTCAAAAAATTCAAGGTTTTTCGCGCGCCCCCCGAGCGGAAAAAATCGAAAAAAATGATTTTTTGCCGAAAAATTTTCGAGTTTAAAATTTTGAAAGATTAAAAAAATTCAAGGTTTTTCGCGCGCCCCCCGAGCGGAAAAAATCGAAAAAAATGATTTTTTGCCGAAAAATTTTCGAGTTTAAAATTTTGCAAGATTCAAAAAATTCAAGGTCTTTCGCGCGCCCCCCCGAGCGGAAAAAATCGAAAAAAATGATTTTTTGCCGAAAAATTTTCGACTTTAAAATTTTGCAAGATTCAAAAAATTCAAGGTTTATCGCGCGCCCCCCGAGTGGAAAAAATCGAAAAAAATGATTTTTTGCCGAAAAATTTTCGAGTTTAAAATTTTGCAAGATTCAAAAAATTCAAGGTTTTTCGCGCGCCCTCCGAGCGGAAAAAATCGAAAAAAAATGATTTTTTGCCGAAAAATTTTCGACTTTAAAATTTTGCAAGATTCAAAAAATTCAAGGTTTTTCGCGCGCCCCCCGAGCGGAAAAAATCGAAAAAAAATGATTTTTTGCCGAAAAATTTTCGAGTTTAAAATTTTGCAAGATTCAAAAAATTCAAGGTTTTTCGCGCGCCCCCCGAGCGGAAAAAATCGAAAAAAATGATTTTTTGCCGAAAAATTTTCGACTTTAAAATTTTGCAAGATTAAAAAAATTCAAGGTTTTTCGCGCGCCCCCCGAGCGGAAAAAATCGAAAAAAAATGATTTTTTGCCAAAAAATTTTCGACTTTAAAATTTTGCAAGATTCAAAAAATTCAAGGTTTTTCGCGCGCCCCCCGAGCGGAAAAAATCGAAAAAAATGATTTTTTGCCGAAAAATTTTCGAGTTTAAAATTTTGCAAGATTAAAAAAATTCAAGGTTTTTCGCGCGCCCCCCGAGCGGAAAAAATCGAAAAAATGATTTTTTGCCGAAAAATTTTCGACTTTAAAATTTTGCAAGATTCAAAAAATTCAAGGTTTTTCGCGCGCCCCCCGAGCGGAAAAAATCGAAAAAAATGATTTTTTGCCGAAAAATTTTCGAGTTTAAAATTTTGCAAGATTAAAAAAATTCAAGGTTTTTCGCGCGCCCCTCGATCGGAAAAAATCGAAAAAAATGATTTTTTGCCAAAAAATTTTCGATTTTTAAATTTTGCAAGATTCAAAAAATTCAAGGTTTTTCGCGCGCCCCCCGAGCGGAAAAAATCGAAAAAAATTATTTTTTGCCGAAAAATTTTCGAGTTTAAAATTTTGCAAGATTCAAAAAATTCAAGGTTTTTCGCGCGCCCCCCGAGCGGAAAAAATCGAAAAAAAATGATTTTTTGCCGAAAAATTTTCGAGTTTAAAATTTTGCAAGATTCAAAAAATTCAAGGTTTTTCGCGCGCCCTCCGACCGGAAAAAATCGAAAAAAATGATTTTTTGTCGAAAAATTTTCGAGTTTAAAATTTTGCAAGATTCAAAAAATTCAAGGTTTTTCGCGCGCCCCTCGACCGTAAAAAATCGAAAAAAATGATTTTTTGCCGAAAAATTTTCGAGTTTAAAATTTTGCAAGATTCAAAAAATTCAAGGTTTTTCGCGCGCCCCCCGACCGGAAAAAATCGAAAAAAATGATTTTTTGCCGAAAAATTTTCGAGTTTAAAATTTTGCAAGATTCAAAAAATTCAAGGTTTTTTGCGCGCCCCCCCGACCGGAAAAAATCGAAAAAAATGATTTTTTGCCGCAAAATTTTCGACTTTAAAATTTTGCAAGATTCAAAAAATTCAAGGTTTTTCGCGCGCCCCCCGACCGGAAAAAATCGAAAAAAATGATTTTTTGCCGAAAAATTTTCGAGTTTAAAATTTTGCAAGATTCAAAAAATTCAAGGTTTTTCGCGCGCCCCCCGACCGGAAAAAATCGAAAAAAATGATTTTTCGCCGAAAAATTTTCGAGTTTAAAATTTTGCAAGATTCAAAAAATTCAAGGTTTTTCGCGCGCCCCCCGAGCGGAAAAAATCGAAAAAATGACTTTTTGCCGAAAAATTTTCGACTTTAAAATTTTGCAAGATTCAAAAAATTCAAGGTTTTTCGCGCGCCCCCCGAGCGGAAAAAATCGAAAAAAATGATTTTTTGCCGAAAAATTTTCGAGTTTAAAATTTTGCAAGATTAAAAAAATTCAAGGTTTTTCGCGCGCCCCTCGATCGGAAAAAATCGAAAAAAATGATTTTTTGCCAAAAAATTTTCGACTTTAAAATTTTGCAAGATTCAAAAAATTCAAGGTTTTTCGCGCGCCCCCCGAGCGGAAAAAATCGAAAAAAATGATTTTTTGCCGAAAAATTTTCGAGTTTAAAATTTTGAAAGATTCAAAAAATTCAAGGTTTTTCGCGCGCCCCCCGAGTGGAAAAAATCGAAAAAAATGATTTTTTGCCGAAAAATTTTCGAGTTTAAAATTTTGCAAGATTCAAAAAATTCAAGGTTTTTCGCGCGCCCCCCGAGCAGAAAAAATCGAAAAAAATGATTTTTTGCCGAAAAATTTTCGAGTTTAAAATTTTGCAAGATTCAAAAAATTCAAGGTTTTTCGTGCGCCCCCCGAGCGAAAAAAATCGAAAAAAATGATTTTTTGCCGAAAAATTTTCGACTTTAAAATTTTGCAAGATTCAAAAAATTCAAGGTTTTTCGCGCGCCCCCCGAGCGGAAAAAATCGAAAAAAATGATTTTTTGCCGAAAAATTTTCGAGTTTAAAATTTTGCAAGATTCAAAAAATTCAATGTTTTTCGCGCGCCCTCCGAGCGGAAAAAATCGAAAAAAATGATTTTTTGCCGAAAAATTTTCGAGTTTAAAATTTTGCAAGATTAAAAAAATTCAAGGTTTTTCGCGCGCCCCCCGAGCGGAAAAAAAAGAAAAAAATGATTTTTTGCCAAAAAATTTTCGACTTTAAAATTTTGCAAGATTCAAAAAATTCAAGGGTTTTCGCGCGCCCCCCGAGCGGAAAAAATCGAAAAAAATGATTTTTTGCCGAAAATTTTTCGAGTTTAAAATTTTGCAAGATTAAAAAAATTCAAGGTTTTTCGCGCGCCCCCCGAGCGGAAAAAATCGAAAAAATGATTTTTTGCCGAAAATTTTTCGAGTTTAAAATTTTGCAAGATTCTGTAACCGTTCATTACATACAAAATAATGTGTCTCCGACACATTGAGAAATCAGTACCTTAATCATGACTTAGAAATGTCAAAGCCATCGACACTCACAAGGGCTCTCAGGGATTCCTTCCTTTTTACCGCCTTCCCAAAGAAGCACGCAGCCACTTCTCTCGCGAGAGATGTTCATGGGCGTCGGAGGATCGCCTGCGTCACCGCGAGGAAGTGTTATCACCCGGAGAGCGACACATCCGCGTAATCTCATCTTTGTATGTGTGTCGGTCAAAAATATCATAGACCTTTTTACAAAACGGATTTGCATAGCCGTTCTTTCTGTCTGGGAACGTTTTGAAGAACGGAAGTGCGCGTCGTGTAGTGTATGTTTCAAAGTTAAAATTTAATGGTGTAAAGTGTTAAAAATCTATTCCTACTATTTACAGATATAAAAAGCCTTGCGAACAAACACGTTAAAATTAAAAGAAAACTGTGTTAAAATGTATCAAAAATAGAAAGGTTTGTTAGAAAATAGCGATGTATTGTGAAACACGTTAAAACTTAATTTATTTATATAAACAGCCAATACAAAAAGTGCTTAGACTACACACAACATCCAGTGTAACGGCACGCTCTACAAAAAAATACAACTTAAAAGGTAAATTTGTAAATTAACAGAAAAAAAAACATTGTAAACCACGTGTATGTTAGTATGACGTCACATGTATTATAACCTGTTTGGCAGGTCCAACAGGGCCTTTTTTGTTTTGGTTTATTCCTTTTCGTTCGGCTAAGCAGCACACGGCACAACATCCAGACAGGAAGAATCTACCGACTTGCTAAAATACCATCCACACGGTATCGACTGGAACGGTCATCACCAGCGGTGTTAGAAACATCGACCCGCAGCTCGTGGGCTCTTCCGGGACGCCGGAATGGAGCCTATGAGGTTAGAACCAGTTCTAGACAGACGTGGAATCTGTCAATTAGAGGAAAGACTCCGGCCCCAGTATTTCGGGTTCCGACAAACAGCCATGCAGAGCCAAACCACTAGTAATCACGCAAGTAACAAAAGCCCCTTATGTGACGTCAGTAAGAGAAATTAGTCTTAAATATATTCAAAATGTAACCCATTAAAAGCCAATAGATCTTATCTGTTAGTAGAGTAATTTTGAACTTTTTACACTTATTTTGTCCGTTTCACGTTCTGGGCCAGGAGGGCCCCACCCAAAACTTCACTTCAAATCAGTCCCTGGCAGAATTAGTTCATTTTAAAATAATAGTTTGACCCGGTTGGGAACATGCGAGGTACCACTCGCAGTGTGGCAATGGTAAATTTTCCCCGTTTCATGAACATCCCTATTGGAGTTTCCTCTAATATTCTGAATACTCCGGAGGAAGTAGTCTGTGCTATCCCTCAGAAAAATACGACCCTGAGTTCCACTCATTCCACCCACAAATCCCGCTAAATATAAATAAACCACCCACCCGCTGAGCAACCGCGAGTTACAATTCAAAAAATTCAAGGTTTTTCGCGCGCCCCCCGAGCGAAAAAAATCGAAAAAAATGATTTTTTGCCGAAAAATTTTCGAGTTTAAAATTTTGCAAGATTCAAAAAATTCAAGGTTTTTCGCGCGCCCCCCGAGCGGAAAAAATCGAAAAAAATGATTTTTTGCCGAAAAATTTTCGACTTTAAAATTTTGCAAGATTCAAAAAATTCAAGGTTTTTCGCGCGCCCCCCGAGCGGAAAAAATCGAAAAAAATGATTTTTTGCCGAAAAATTTTCGAGTTTAAAATTTTTCAAGATTCAAAAAATTCAAGGTTTTTCGCGCGCCCCCCGAGCGGAAAAAATCGAAAAAAATGATTTTTTGCCGAAAAATTTTCGAGTTTAAAATTTTGCAAGATTCAAAAAATTCAAGGTCTTTCGCGCGCCCCCCCGAGCGGAAAAAATCGAAAAAAATGATTTTTTGCCGAAAAATTTTCGACTTTAAAATTTTGCAAGATTCAAAAAATTCAAGGTTTTTCGCGCGCCCCCCGAGCGGAAAAAATCGAAAAAAATGATTTTTTGCCGAAAAATTTTCGAGTTTAAAATCTTGCAAGATTCAAAAAATTCAAGGTTTTTCGCGCGCCCCCCGAGCGGAAAAAATCGAAAAAAATGATTTTTTGCCGAAAAATTTTCGATTTTAAAATTTTGCAAGATTCAAAAAATTCAAGGTTTTTCGCGCGCCCCCCGAGCGGAAAAAATCGAAAAAAATGATTTTTTGCCGAAAAATTTTCGAGTTTAAAATTTTGCAAGATTCAAAAAATTCAAGGTTTTTCGCGCGCTCCCCGAGCGGAAAAAATCGAAAAAAATGATTTTTTGCCGAAAAATTTTCGACTTTAAAATTTTGCAAGATTAAAAAAATTCAAGGTTTTTCGCGCGCCCCCCGAGCGGAAAAAATCGAAAAAAATGATTTTTTGCCAAAAAATTTTCGACTTTAAAATTTTGCAAGATTCAAAAAATTCAAGGTTTTTCGCGCGCCCCCCGAGCGGAAAAAATCGAAAAAAATGATTTTTTGCCGAAAAATTTTCGAGTTTAAAATTTTGCAAGATTAAAAAAATTCAAGGTTTTTCGCGCGCCCCCCGAGCGGAAAAAATCGAAAAAAATGATTTTTTGCCGAAAAATATTCGAGTTTAAAATTTTGCAAGATTCAAAAAATTCAAGGTTTTTCGCGCGCCCCCCGAGCGGAAAAAATCGAAAAAATGATTTTTTGCCGAAAAATTTTCGACTTTAAAATTTTGCAAGATTCAAAAAATTCAAGGTTTTTCGCGCGCCCCCCGAGCGGAAAAAATCGAAAAAAATGATTTTTTGCCGAAAAATTTTCGAGTTTAAAATTTTGCAAGATTCAAAAAATTCAAGGTTTTTCGCGCGCCCCCCGAGCGGAAAAAATCGAAAAAAATGATTTTTTGCCAAAAAATTTTCGACTTTAAAATTTTGCAAGATTTAAAAAATTCAAGGTTTTTCGCGCGCCCCCCGAGCGGAAAAAATCGAAAAAAATGATTTTTTGCCGAAAAATTTTCGAGTTTAAAATTTTGAAAGATTAAATAAATTCAAGGTTTTTCGCGCGCCCCCCGAGCGGAAAAAATCGAAAAAAATGATTTTTTGCCGAAAAATTTTCGAGTTTAAAATTTTGCAAGATTCAAAAAATTCAAGGTCTTTCGCGCGCCCCCCCGAGCGGAAAAAATCGAAAAAAATGATTTTTTGCCGAAAAATTTTCGACTTTAAAATTTTGCAAGATTCAAAAAATTCAAGGTTTTTCGCGCGCCCCCCGATTGGAAAAAATCGAAAAAAATGATTTTTTGCCGAAAAATTTTCGAGTTTAAAATTTTGCAAGATTCAAAAAATTCAAGGTTTTTCGCGCACCCCCCGAGCGGAAAAAATCGAAAAAAAAAATGATTTTTTGCCGAATAATTTTCGACTTTAAAATTTTGCAAGATTCAAAAAATTCAAGGTTTTTCGCGCGCCCCCCGAGCGGAAAAAATCGAAAAAAATGATTTTTTGCCGAAAAATTTTCGAGTTTAAAATTTTGCAAGATTCAAAAAATTCAAAGTTTTTCGCGCGCCCCCCGAGCGGAAAAAATCGAAAAAAATGATTTTTTGCCGAAAAATTTTCGACTTTAAAATTTTGCAAGATTAAAAAAATTCAAGGTTTTTCGCGCGCCCCCCCGAGCGGAAAAAATCGAAAAAAATGATTTTTTGCCGAAAAATTTTCGACTTTAAAATTTTGCAAGATTCAAAAAATTCAAGGTTTTTCGCGCGCCCCCCGAGCGGAAAAAATCGAAAAAAATGATTTTTTGCCGAAAAATTTTCGAGTTTAAAATTTTTCAAGATTCAAAAAATTCAAGGTTTTTCGCGCGCCCCCCGAGCGGAAAAAATCGAAAAAAATGATTTTTTGCCGAAAAATTTTCGAGTTTAAAATTTTGCAAGATTCAAAAAATTCAAGGTCTTTCGCGCGCCCCCCCGAGCGGAAAAAATCGAAAAAAATGATTTTTTGCCGAAAAATTTTCGACTTTAAAATTTTGCAAGATTCAAAAAATTCAAGGTTTTTCGCGCGCCCCCCGAGCGGAAAAAATCGAAAAAAATGATTTTTTGCCGAAAAATTTTCGAGTTTAAAATCTTGCAAGATTCAAAAAATTCAAGGTTTTTCGCGCGCCCCCCGAGCGGAAAAAATCGAAAAAAATGATTTTTTGCCGAAAAATTTTCGATTTTAAAATTTTGCAAGATTCAAAAAATTCAAGGTTTTTCGCGCGCCCCCCGAGCGGAAAAAATCGAAAAAAATGATTTTTTGCCGAAAAATTTTCGAGTTTAAAATTTTGCAAGATTCAAAAAATTCAAGGTTTTTCGCGCGCTCCCCGAGCGGAAAAAATCGAAAAAAATGATTTTTTGCCGAAAAATTTTCGACTTTAAAATTTTGCAAGATTAAAAAAATTCAAGGTTTTTCGCGCGCCCCCCGAGCGGAAAAAATCGAAAAAAATGATTTTTTGCCAAAAAATTTTCGACTTTAAAATTTTGCAAGATTCAAAAAATTCAAGGTTTTTCGCGCGCCCCCCGAGCGGAAAAAATCGAAAAAAATGATTTTTTGCCGAAAAATTTTCGAGTTTAAAATTTTGCAAGATTAAAAAAATTCAAGGTTTTTCGCGCGCCCCCCGAGCGGAAAAAATCGAAAAAAATGATTTTTTGCCGAAAAATATTCGAGTTTAAAATTTTGCAAGATTCAAAAAATTCAAGGTTTTTCGCGCGCCCCCCGAGCGGAAAAAATCGAAAAAATGATTTTTTGCCGAAAAATTTTCGACTTTAAAATTTTGCAAGATTCAAAAAATTCAAGGTTTTTCGCGCGCCCCCCGAGCGGAAAAAATCGAAAAAAATGATTTTTTGCCGAAAAATTTTCGAGTTTAAAATTTTGCAAGATTCAAAAAATTCAAGGTTTTTCGCGCGCCCCCCGAGCGGAAAAAATCGAAAAAAATGATTTTTTGCCAAAAAATTTTCGACTTTAAAATTTTGCAAGATTTAAAAAATTCAAGGTTTTTCGCGCGCCCCCCGAGCGGAAAAAATCGAAAAAAATGATTTTTTGCCGAAAAATTTTCGAGTTTAAAATTTTGAAAGATTAAATAAATTCAAGGTTTTTCGCGCGCCCCCCGAGCGGAAAAAATCGAAAAAAATGATTTTTTGCCGAAAAATTTTCGAGTTTAAAATTTTGCAAGATTCAAAAAATTCAAGGTCTTTCGCGCGCCCCCCCGAGCGGAAAAAATCGAAAAAAATGATTTTTTGCCGAAAAATTTTCGACTTTAAAATTTTGCAAGATTCAAAAAATTCAAGGTTTTTCGCGCGCCCCCCGATTGGAAAAAATCGAAAAAAATGATTTTTTGCCGAAAAATTTTCGAGTTTAAAATTTTGCAAGATTCAAAAAATTCAAGGTTTTTCGCGCACCCCCCGAGCGGAAAAAATCGAAAAAAAAAAATGATTTTTTGCCGAATAATTTTCGACTTTAAAATTTTGCAAGATTCAAAAAATTCAAGGTTTTTCGCGCGCCCCCCGAGCGGAAAAAATCGAAAAAAATGATTTTTTGCCGAAAAATTTTCGAGTTTAAAATTTTGCAAGATTCAAAAAATTCAAGGTTTTTCGCGCGCCCCCCGAGCGGAAAAAATCGAAAAAAATGATTTTTTGCCAAAAAATTTTCGACTTTAAAATTTTGCAAGATTCAAAAAATTCAAGGTTTTTCGCGCGCCCCCCGAGCGGAAAAAATCGAAAAAAATGATTTTTTGCCGAAAAATTTTCGAGTTTAAAATTTTGCAAGATTAAAAAAATTCAAGGTTTTTCGCGCGCCCCCCGAGCGGAAAAAAATCGAAAAAAATGATTTTTTGCCGAAAAATATTCGAGTTTAAAATTTTGCAAGATTAAAAAAATTCAAGGTTTTTCGCGCGCCCCCCGAGCGGAAAAAATCGAAAAAATGATTTTTTGCCGAAAAATTTTCGACTTTAAAATTTTGCAAGATTCAAAAAATTCAAGGTTTTTCGCGCGCCCCCCGAGCGGAAAAAATCGAAAAAAATGATTTTTTGCCGAAAAATTTTCGAGTTTAAAATTTTGCAAGATTAAAAAAATTCAAGGTTTTTCGCGCGCCCCTCGATCGGAAAAAATCGAAAAAAATGATTTTTTGCCAAAAAATTTTCGACTTTAAAATTTTGCAAGATTCAAAAAATTCAAGGTTTTTCGCGCGCCCCCCGAGCGGAAAAAATCGAAAAAAATTATTTTTTGCCGAAAAATTTTCGAGTTTAAAATTTTGAAAGATTCAAAAAATTCAAGGTTTTTCGCGCGCCCCCCGAGCGGAAAAAATCGAAAAAAATGATTTTTTGCCGAAAAATTTTCGAGTTTAAAATTTTGCAAGATTCAAAAAATTCAAGGTTTTTCGCGCGCCCCCCGAGCGGAAAAAATCGAAAAAAAATGATTTTTTGCCGAAAAATTTTCGACTTTAAAATTTTGCAAGATTCAAAAAATTCAAGGCTTTTCGCGCGCCCCCCGAGCGGAAAAAATCGAAAAAAATGATTTTTTGCCGAAAAATTTTCGACTTTAAAATTTTGCAAGATTCAAAAAATTCAAGGTTTTTCGCGCGCCCCCCGAGCGGAAAAAATCGAAAAAAATGATTTTTTGCCGAAAAATTTTCGAGTTTAAAATTTTGCAAGATTCAAAAAATTCAAGGTTTTTCGCGCGCCCCCCGAGCGGAAAAAATCGAAAAAAATGATTTTTTGCCGAAAAATTTTCGAGTTTAAAATTTTGCAAGATTCAAAAAATTCAAGGTCTTTCGCGCGCCCCCCCGAGCGGAAAAAATCGAAAAAATGATTTTTTGCCGAAAAATTTTCGACTTAAAAATTTTGCAAGATTAAAAAAATTCAAGGTTTTTCGCGCGCCCCCCGAGCGGAAAAAACCGAAAAAAATGATTTTTTGCCGAAAAATTTTCGAGTTTAAAATTTTGCAAGATTCAAAAAATTCAAGGTTTTTCGCGCGCCCCCCGAGCGGAAAAAATCGAAAAAAATGATTTTTTGCCGAAAAATTTTCGAGTTTAAAATTTTGCAAGATTCAAAAAATTCAAGGTTTTTCGCGCGCCCCCCCGAGCGGAAAAAATCGAAAAAAATGATTTTTTGCCGAAAAATTTTCGAGTTTAAAATTTTGCAAGATTCAAAAAATTCAAGGTTTTTCGCGCGCCCCCCGAGCGGAAAAAATCGAAAAAAATGATTTTTTGCCGAAAAATTTTCGAGTTTAAAATTTTGCAAGATTCAAAAAATTCAAGGTCTTTCGCGCGCCCCCCCGAGCGGAAAAAATCGAAAAAAATTCAAGGTTTTTCGCGCGCCCCCCCGAGCGGAAAAAATCGAAAAAAATGATTTTTTGCCGAAAAATTTTCGACTTAAAAATTTTGCAAGATTAAAAAAATTCAAGGTTTTTCGCGCGCCCCCCGAGCGGAAAAAACCGAAAAAAATGATTTTTTGCCGAAAAATTTTCGACTTTAAAATTTTGCAAGATTCAAAAAATTCAAGGTTTTTCGCGCGCCCCCCGAGCGGAAAAAATCGAAAAAAATGATTTTTTGCCGAAAAATTTTCGAGTTTAAAATTTTGCAAGATTCAAAAAATTCAAGGTTTTTCGCGCGCCCCCCGAGCAGAAAAAATCGAAAAAAATGATTTTTTGCCGAAAAATTTTCGACTTTAAAATTTTGCAAGATTAAAAAAATTCAAGGTTTTTCGCGCGCCCCCCGAGCGAAAAAAATTGAAAAAAATGATTTTTTGCCAAAAAATTTTCGACTTTAAAATTTTGCAAGATTCAAAAAATTCAAGGTTTTTCGCGCGCCCCCCGAGCGGAAAAAATCGAAAAAAATGATTTTTTGCCGAAAAATTTTCGAGTTTAAAATTTTGCAAGATTAAAAAAATTCAAGGTTTTTCGCGCGCCCCCCGAGCGGAAAAAATCGAAAAAAATGATTTTTTGCCGAAAAATTTTCGACTTTAAAATTTTGCAAGATTAAAAAAATTCAAGGTTTTTCGCGCGCCCCCCGAGCGGAAAAAATCGAAAAAAATGATTTTTTGCCGAAAAATTTTCGAGTTTAAAATTTTGCAAGATTCAAAAAATTCAAGGTTTTTCGCGCGCCCCCCGAGCGGAAAAAATCGAAAAAAATGATTTTTTGCCGAAAAATTTTCGAGTTTAAAATTTTGCAAGATTCAAAAAATTCAAGGTTTTTCGCGCGCCCCCCGAGCGGAAAAAATCGAAAAAAATGATTTTTTGCCGAAAAATTTTCGCCTTTAAAATTTTGCAAGATTCAAAAAATTCAAGGTTTTTCGCGCGCCCCCCGAGCGGAAAAAATCGAAAAAAATGATTTTTTGCCGAAAAATTTTCGAGTTTAAAATTTTGCAAGATTAAAAAAATTCAAGGTTTTTCGCGCGCCCCCCGAGCGGAAAAAATCGAAAAAAATGATTTTTTGCCGAAAAATATTCGAGTTTAAAATTTTGCAAGATTAAAAAAATTCAAGGTTTTTCGCGCGCCCCCCGAGCGGAAAAAATCGAAAAAATGATTTTTTGCCGAAAAATTTTCGACTTTAAAATTTTGCAAGATTCAAAAAATTCAAGGTTTTTCGCGCGCTCCCCGAGCGGAAAAAATCGAAAAAAATGATTTTTTGCCGAAAAATTTTCGAGTTTAAAATTTTGCAAGATTCAAAAAATTCAAGGTTTTTCGCGCGCCCCCGAGCGGAAAAAATCGAAAAAAATGATTTTTTGCCAAAAAATTTTCGACTTTAAAATTTTGCAAGATTCAAAAAATTCAAGGTTTTTCGCGCGCCCCCCGAGCGGAAAAAATCGAAAAAAATGATTTTTTGCCGAAAAATTTTCGAGTTTAAAATTTTGAAAGATTAAAAAAATTCAAGGTTTTTCGCGCGCCCCCCGAGCGGAAAAAATCGAAAAAAATGATTTTTTGCCGAAAAATTTTCGAGTTTAAAATTTTGCAAGATTCAAAAAATTCAAGGTCTTTCGCGCGCCCCCCCGAGCGGAAAAAATCGAAAAAAATGATTTTTTGCCGAAAAATTTTCGACTTTAAAATTTTGCAAGATTCAAAAAATTCAAGGTTTTTCGCGCGCCCCCCGAGTGGAAAAAATCGAAAAAAATGATTTTTTGCCGAAAAATTTTCGAGTTTAAAATTTTGCAACATTCAAAAAATTCAAGGTTTTTCGCCCACCCCCCGAGCGGAAAAAATCGAAAAAAAAAATGATTTTTTGCCGAAAAATTTTCGACTTTAAAATTTTGCAAGATTCAAAAAATTCAAGGTTTTTCGCGCGCCCCCCGAGCGGAAAAAATCGAAAAAAATGATTTTTTGCAGAAAAATTTTCGACTTTAAAATTTTGCAAGATTCAAAAATTTCAAGGTTTTTCGCGCGCCCCCCGAGCGGAAAAAATCGAAAAAAATGATTTTTTGCCGAAAAATTTTCGACTTTAAAATTTTGCAAGATTAAAAAAATTCAAGGTTTTTCGCGCGCCCCCCGAGCGGAAAAAATCGAAAAAAATGATTTTTTGCCCAAAAATTTTCGACTTTAAAATTTTGCCAGATTCAAAAAATTCAAGGTTTTTCGCGCGCCCCCCGAGCGGAAAAAATCGAAAAAAATGATTTTTTGCCGAAAAATTTTCGAGTTTAAAATTTTGCAAGATTCAAAAAATTCAAGGTTTTTCGCGCGCCCCCCGAGCGGAAAAAATCGAAAAAAATGATTTTTTGCCGAAAAATTTTCGAGTTTAAAATTTTGCAAGATTCAAAAAATTCAAGGTTTTTCGCGCGCCCCCCGAGCGGAAAAAATCGAAAAAAATGATTTTTTGCCGAAAAATTTTCGCCTTTAAAATTTTGCAAGATTCAAAAAATTCAAGGTTTTTCGCGCGCCCCCCGAGCGGAAAAAATCGAAAAAAATGATTTTTTGCCGAAAAATTTTCGAGTTTAAAATTTTGCAAGATTAAAAAAATTCAAGGTTTTTCGCGCGCCCCCCGAGCGGAAAAAATCGAAAAAAATGATTTTTTGCCGAAAAATATTCGAGTTTAAAATTTTGCAAGATTAAAAAAATTCAAGGTTTTTCGCGCGCCCCCCGAGCGGAAAAAATCGAAAAAATGATTTTTTGCCGAAAAATTTTCGACTTTAAAATTTTGCAAGATTCAAAAAATTCAAGGTTTTTCGCGCGCTCCCCGAGCGGAAAAAATCGAAAAAAATTATTTTTTGCCGAAAAATTTTCGAGTTTAAAATTTTGCAAGATTCAAAAAATTCAAGGTTTTTCGCGCGCCCCCCGAGCGGAAAAAATCGAAAAAAATGATTTTTTGCCAAAAAATTTTCGACTTTAAAATTTTGCAAGATTCAAAAAATTCAAGGTTTTTCGCGCGCCCCCCGAGCGGAAAAAATCGAAAAAAATGATTTTTTGCCGAAAAATTTTCGAGTTTAAAATTTTGAAAGATTAAAAAAATTCAAGGTTTTTCGCGCGCCCCCCGAGCGGAAAAAATCGAAAAAAATGATTTTTTGCCGAAAAATTTTCGAGTTTAAAATTTTGCAAGATTCAAAAAATTCAAGGTCTTTCGCGCGCCCCCCCCGAGCGGAAAAAATCGAAAAAAATGATTTTTTGCCGAAAAATTTTCGACTTTAAAATTTTGCAAGATTTAAAAAATTCAAGGTTTTTCGCGCGCCCCCCGAGTGGAAAAAATCGAAAAAAATGATTTTTTGCCGAAAAATTTTCGAGTTTAAAATTTTGCAAGATTCAAAAAATTCAAGGTTTTTCGCGCACCCCCCGAGCGGAAAAAATCGAAAAAAAAAATGATTTTTTGCCGAAAAATTTTCGACTTTAAAATTTTGCAAGATTCAAAAAATTCAAGGTTTTTCGCGCGCCCCCCGAGCGGAAAAAATCGAAAAAAATGATTTTTTGCCGAAAAATTTTCGACTTTAAAATTTTGCAAGATTAAAAAAATTCAAGGTTTTTCGCGCGCCCCCCGAGCGGAAAAAATCGAAAAAAATGATTTTTTGCCGAAAAATTTTCGACTTTAAAATTTTGCAAGATTAAAAAAATTCAAGGTTTTTCGCGCGCCCCCCGAGCGGAAAAAATCGAAAAAAATGATTTTTTGCCAAAAAATTTTCGAGTTTAAAATTTTGCAAGATTCAAAAAATTCAAGGTTTTTCGCGCGCCCCCCGAGCGGAAAAAATCGAAAAAAATGATTTTTTGCCGAAAAATTTTCGAGTTTAAAATTTTGCAAGATTCAAAAAATTCAAGGTTTTTCGCGCGCCCCCCGAGCGGAAAAAATCGAAAAAAATGATTTTTTGCCGAAAAATTTTCGAGTTTAAAATTTTGCAAGATTAAAAAAATTCAAGGTTTTTCGCGCGCCCCTCGATCGGAAAAAATCGAAAAAAATGATTTTTTGCCAAAAAATTTTCGACTTTAAAATTTTGCAAGATTCAAAAAATTCAAGGTTTTTCGCGCGCCCCCCGAGCGGAAAAAATCGAAAAAAAATATTTTTTGCCGAAAAATTTTCGAGTTTAAAATTTTGAAAGATTCAAAAAATTCAAGGTTTTTCGCGCGCCCCCCGAGCGGAAAAAATCGAAAAAAATGATTTTTTGCCGAAAAATTTTCGAGTTTAAAATTTTGCAAGATTCAAAAAATTCAAGGTTTTTCGCGCGCCCCCCGAGCGGAAAAAATCGAAAAAAATGATTTTTTGCCGAAAAATTTTCGACTTTAAAATTTTGCAAGATTCAAAAAATTCAAGGTTTTTCGCGCGCCCCCCGAGCGGAAAAAATCGAAAAAAATGATTTTTTGCCGAAAAATTTTCGAGTTTAAAATTTTGCAAGATTCAAAAAATTCAAGGTTTTTCGCGCGCCTCCCGAGCGGAAAAAATCGAAAAAAATGATTTTTTGCCGAAAAATTTTCGAGTTTAAAATTTTGCAAGATTCAAAAAATTCAAGGTTTTTCGCGCGCCCCCCGAGCGGAAAAAATCGAAAAAAATGATTTTTTGCCGAAAAATTTTCGAGTTTAAAATTTTGCAAGATTCAAAAAATTCAAGGTCTTTCGCGCGCCCCCCCGAGCGGAAAAAATCGAAAAAAATGATTTTTTGCCGAAAAATTTTCGACTTAAAAATTTTGCAAGATTAAAAAATTCAAGGTTTTTCGCGCGCCCCCCGAGCGGAAAAAACCGAAAAAAATGATTTTTTGCCGAAAAATTTTCGAGTTTAAAATTTTGCAAGATTAAAAAAATTCAAGGTTTTTCGCGCGCCCCCCGAGCGGAAAAAATCGAAAAAAATGATTTTTTGCCGAAAAATTTTCGAGTTTAAAATTTTGCAAGATTCAAAAAATTCAAGGTTTTTCGCGCGCCCCCCGAGCAGAAAAAATCGAAAAAAATGATTTTTTGCCGAAAAATTTTCGAGTTTAAAATTTTGCAAGATTCAAAAAATTCAAGGTTTTTCGCGCGCCCCCCGAGCGAAAAAAATTGAAAAAAATGATTTTTTGCCAAAAAATTTTCGACTTTAAAATTTTGCAAGATTCAAAAAATTCAAGGTTTTTCACGCGCCCCCCGAGCGGAAAAAATCGAAAAAAATTATTTTTTGCCGAAAAATTTTCGAGTTTAAAATTTTGCAAGATTCAAAAAATTCAAGGTTTTTCGCGCGCCCCCCGAGCGGAAAAAATCGAAAAAAATGATTTTTTGCCGAAAAATTTTCGAGTTTAAAATTTTGCAAGATTCAAAAAATTCAAGGTCTTTCGCGCGCCCCCCCGAGCGGAAAAAATCGAAAAAAATTCAAGGTTTTTCGCGCGCCCCCCCGAGCGGAAAAAATCGAAAAAAATGATTTTTTGCCGAAAAATTTTCGAGTTTAAAATTTTGCAAGATTCAAAAAATTCAAGGTTTTTCGCGCGCCCCCCGAGCAGAAAAAATCGAAAAAAATGATTTTTTGCCGAAAAATTTTCGAGTTTAAAATTTTGCAAGATTCAAAAAATTCAAGGTTTTTCGCGCGCCCCCCGAGCGAAAAAAATTGAAAAAAATGATTTTTTGCCAAAAAATTTTCGACTTTAAAATTTTGCAAGATTCAAAAAATTCAAGGTTTTTCACGCGCCCCCCGAGCGGAAAAAATCGAAAAAAATTATTTTTTGCCGAAAAATTTTCGAGTTTAAAATTTTGCAAGATTCAAAAAATTCAAGGTTTTTCGCGCGCCCCCCGAGCGGAAAAAATCGAAAAAAATGATTTTTTGCCGAAAAATTTTCGAGTTTAAAATTTTGCAAGATTCAAAAAATTCAAGGTCTTTCGCGCGCCCCCCGAGCGGAAAAAATCGAAAAAAATTATTTTTTGCCGAAAAATTTTCGACTTTAAAATTTTGCAAGATTCAAAAAATTCAAGGTTTTTCACGCGCCCCCCGAGCGGAAAAAATCGAAAAAAATTATTTTTTGCCGAAAAATTTTCGAGTTTAAAATTTTGCAAGATTCAAAAAATTCAAGGTTTTTCGCGCGCCCCCCGAGCGGAAAAAATCGAAAAAATGATTTTTTGCCGAAAAATTTTCGACTTTAAAATTTTGCAAGATTCAAAAAATTCAAGGTTTTTCGCGCGCTCCCCGAGCGGAAAAAATCGAAAAAAATGATTTTTTGCCGAAAAATTTTCGAGTTTAAAATTTTGCAAGATTCAAAAAATTCAAGGTTTTTCGCGCGCCCCCGAGCGGAAAAAATCGAAAAAAATGATTTTTTGCCAAAAAATTTTCGACTTTAAAATTTTGCAAGATTCAAAAAATTCAAGGTTTTTCGCGCGCCCCCCGAGCGGAAAAAATCGAAAAAAATGATTTTTTGCCGAAAAATTTTCGAGTTTAAAATTTTGAAAGATTAAAAAAATTCAAGGTTTTTCGCGCGCCCCCCGAGCGGAAAAAATCGAAAAAAATGATTTTTTGCCGAAAAATTTTCGAGTTTAAAATTTTGCAAGATTCAAAAAATTCAAGGTCTTTCGCGCGCCCCCCCGAGCGGAAAAAATCGAAAAAAATGATTTTTTGCCGAAAAATTTTCGACTTTAAAATTTTGCAAGATTCAAAAAATTCAAGGTTTTTCGCGCGCCCCCCGAGTGGAAAAAATCGAAAAAAATGATTTTTTGCCGAAAAATTTTCGAGTTTAAAATTTTGCAACATTCAAAAAATTCAAGGTTTTTCGCCCACCCCCCGAGCGGAAAAAATCGAAAAAAAAAATGATTTTTTGCCGAAAAATTTTCGACTTTAAAATTTTGCAAGATTCAAAAAATTCAAGGTTTTTCGCGCGCCCCCCGAGCGGAAAAAATCGAAAAAAATGATTTTTTGCCGAAAAATTTTCGACTTTAAAATTTTGCAAGATTCAAAAATTTCAAGGTTTTTCGCGCGCCCCCCGAGCGGAAAAAATCGAAAAAAATGATTTTTTGCCGAAAAATTTTCGACTTTAAAATTTTGCAAGATTAAAAAAATTCAAGGTTTTTCGCGCGCCCGCCGAGCGGAAAAAATCGAAAAAAATGATTTTTTGCCAAAAAATTTTCGACTTTAAAATTTTGCAAGATTCAAAAAATTCAAGGTTTTTCGCGCGCCCCCCGAGCGGAAAAAATCGAAAAAAATGATTTTTTGCCGAAAAATTTTCGAGTTTAAAATTTTGCAAGATTCAAAAAATTCAAGGTTTTTCGCGCGCCCCCCGAGCGGAAAAAATCGAAAAAAATGATTTTTTGCCGAAAAATTTTCGAGTTTAAAATTTTGCAAGATTCAAAAAATTCAAGGTTTTTCGCGCGCCCCCCGAGCGGAAAAAATCGAAAAAAATGATTTTTTGCCGAAAAATTTTCGCCTTTAAAATTTTGCAAGATTCAAAAAATTCAAGGTTTTTCGCGCGCCCCCCGAGCGGAAAAAATCGAAAAAAATGATTTTTTGCCGAAAAATTTTCGAGTTTAAAATTTTGCAAGATTAAAAAAATTCAAGGTTTTTCGCGCGCCCCCCGAGCGGAAAAAATCGAAAAAAATGATTTTTTGCCGAAAAATATTCGAGTTTAAAATTTTGCAAGATTAAAAAAATTCAAGGTTTTTCGCGCGCCCCCCGAGCGGAAAAAATCGAAAAAATGATTTTTTGCCGAAAAATTTTCGACTTTAAAATTTTGCAAGATTCAAAAAATTCAAGGTTTTTCGCGCGCTCCCCGAGCGGAAAAAATCGAAAAAAATTATTTTTTGCCGAAAAATTTTCGAGTTTAAAATTTTGCAAGATTCAAAAAATTCAAGGTTTTTCGCGCGCCCCCCGAGCGGAAAAAATCGAAAAAAATGATTTTTTGCCAAAAAATTTTCGACTTTAAAATTTTGCAAGATTCAAAAAATTCAAGGTTTTTCGCGCGCCCCCCGAGCGGAAAAAATCGAAAAAAATGATTTTTTGCCGAAAAATTTTCGAGTTTAAAATTTTGAAAGATTAAAAAAATTCAAGGTTTTTCGCGCGCCCCCCGAGCGGAAAAAATCGAAAAAAATGATTTTTTGCCGAAAAATTTTCGAGTTTAAAATTTTGCAAGATTCAAAAAATTCAAGGTCTTTCGCGCGCCCCCCCCGAGCGGAAAAAATCGAAAAAAATGATTTTTTGCCGAAAAATTTTCGACTTTAAAATTTTGCAAGATTTAAAAAATTCAAGGTTTTTCGCGCGCCCCCCGAGTGGAAAAAATCGAAAAAAATGATTTTTTGCCGAAAAATTTTCGAGTTTAAAATTTTGCAAGATTCAAAAAATTCAAGGTTTTTCGCGCACCCCCCGAGCGGAAAAAATCGAAAAAAAAAATGATTTTTTGCCGAAAAATTTTCGACTTTAAAATTTTGCAAGATTCAAAAAATTCAAGGTTTTTCGCGCGCCCCCCGAGCGGAAAAAATCGAAAAAAATGATTTTTTGCCGAAAAATTTTCGACTTTAAAATTTTGCAAGATTCAAAAAATTCAAGGTTTTTCGCGCGCCCCCCGAGCGGAAAAAATCGAAAAAAATGATTTTTTGCCGAAAAATTTTCGACTTTAAAATTTTGCAAGATTAAAAAAATTCAAGGTTTTTCGCGCGCCCCCCGAGCGGAAAAAATCGAAAAAAATGATTTTTTGCCAAAAAATTTTCGAGTTTAAAATTTTGCAAGATTCAAAAAATTCAAGGTTTTTCGCGCGCCCCCCGAGCGGAAAAAATCGAAAAAAATGATTTTTTGCCGAAAAATTTTCGAGTTTAAAATTTTGCAAGATTCAAAAAATTCAAGGTTTTTCGCGCGCCCCCCGAGCGGAAAAAATCGAAAAAAATGATTTTTTGCCGAAAAATTTTCGAGTTTAAAATTTTGCAAGATTAAAAAAATTCAAGGTTTTTCGCGCGCCCCTCGATCGGAAAAAATCGAAAAAAATGATTTTTTGCCAAAAAATTTTCGACTTTAAAATTTTGCAAGATTCAAAAAATTCAAGGTTTTTCGCGCGCCCCCCGAGCGGAAAAAATCGAAAAAAAATATTTTTTGCCGAAAAATTTTCGAGTTTAAAATTTTGAAAGATTCAAAAAATTCAAGGTTTTTCGCGCGCCCCCCGAGCGGAAAAAATCGAAAAAAATGATTTTTTGCCGAAAAATTTTCGAGTTTAAAATTTTGCAAGATTCAAAAAATTCAAGGTTTTTCGCGCGCCCCCCGAGCGGAAAAAATCGAAAAAAATGATTTTTTGCCGAAAAATTTTCGAGTTTAAAATTTTGCAAGATTCAAAAAATTCAAGGTCTTTCGCGCGCCCCCCCGAGCGGAAAAAATCGAAAAAAATGATTTTTTGCCGAAAAATTTTCGACTTAAAAATTTTGCAAGATTAAAAAAATTCAAGGTTTTTCGCGCGCCCCCGAGCGGAAAAAACCGAAAAAAATGATTTTTTGCCGAAAAATTTTCGAGTTTAAAATTTTGCAAGATTAAAAAAATTCAAGGTTTTTCGCGCGCCCCCCGAGCGGAAAAAATCGAAAAAAATGATTTTTTGCCGAAAAATTTTCGAGTTTAAAATTTTGCAAGATTCAAAAAATTCAAGGTTTTTCGCGCGCCCCCCGAGCAGAAAAAATCGAAAAAAATGATTTTTTGCCGAAAAATTTTCGAGTTTAAAATTTTGCAAGATTCAAAAAATTCAAGGTTTTTCGCGCGCCCCCCGAGCGAAAAAAATTGAAAAAAATGATTTTTTGCCAAAAAATTTTCGACTTTAAAATTTTGCAAGATTCAAAAAATTCAAGGTTTTTCACGCGCCCCCCGAGCGGAAAAAATCGAAAAAAATGATTTTTTGCCGAAAAATTTTCGAGTTTAAAATTTTGCAAGATTCAAAAAATTCAAGGTTTTTCGCGCGCCCCCCGAGCGGAAAAAATCGAAAAAAATGATTTTTTGCCGAAAAATTTTCGAGTTTAAAATTTTGCAAGATTAAAAAAATTCAAGGTTTTTCGCGCGCCCCTCGATCGGAAAAAATCGAAAAAAATGATTTTTTGCCAAAAAATTTTCGACTTTAAAATTTTGCAAGATTCAAAAAATTCAAGGTTTTTCGCGCGCCCCCCGAGCGGAAAAAATCGAAAAAAAATATTTTTTGCCGAAAAATTTTCGAGTTTAAAATTTTGAAAGATTCAAAAAATTCAAGGTTTTTCGCGCGCCCCCCGAGCGGAAAAAATCGAAAAAAATGATTTTTTGCCGAAAAATTTTCGAGTTTAAAATTTTGCAAGATTCAAAAAATTCAAGGTTTTTCGCGCGCCCCCCGAGCGGAAAAAATCGAAAAAAATGATTTTTTGCCGAAAAATTTTCGAGTTTAAAATTTTGCAAGATTCAAAAAATTCAAGGTCTTTCGCGCGCCCCCCCGAGCGGAAAAAATCGAAAAAAATGATTTTTTGCCGAAAAATTTTCGACTTAAAAATTTTGCAAGATTAAAAAAATTCAAGGTTTTTCGCGCGCCCCCGAGCGGAAAAAACCGAAAAAAATGATTTTTTGCCGAAAAATTTTCGAGTTTAAAATTTTGCAAGATTAAAAAAATTCAAGGTTTTTCGCGCGCCCCCCGAGCGGAAAAAATCGAAAAAAATGATTTTTTGCCGAAAAATTTTCGAGTTTAAAATTTTGCAAGATTCAAAAAATTCAAGGTTTTTCGCGCGCCCCCCGAGCAGAAAAAATCGAAAAAAATGATTTTTTGCCGAAAAATTTTCGAGTTTAAAATTTTGCAAGATTCAAAAAATTCAAGGTTTTTCGCGCGCCCCCCGAGCGAAAAAAATTGAAAAAAATGATTTTTTGCCAAAAAATTTTCGACTTTAAAATTTTGCAAGATTCAAAAAATTCAAGGTTTTTCACGCGCCCCCCGAGCGGAAAAAATCGAAAAAAATTATTTTTTGCCGAAAAATTTTCGAGTTTAAAATTTTGCAAGATTCAAAAAATTCAAGGTTTTTCGCGCGCCCCCCGAGCGGAAAAAATCGAAAAAAATGATTTTTTGCCGAAAAATTTTCGAGTTTAAAATTTTGCAAGATTCAAAAAATTCAAGGTCTTTCGCGCGCCCCCCCGAGCGGAAAAAATCGAAAAAAATTCAAGGTTTTTCGCGCGCCCCCCCGAGCGGAAAAAATCGAAAAAAATGATTTTTTGCCGAAAAATTTTCGACTTAAAAATTTTGCAAGATTAAAAAAATTCAAGGTTTTTCGCGCGCCCCCCGAGCGGAAAAAACCGAAAAAAATGATTTTTTGCCGAAAAATTTTCGAGTTTAAAATTTTGCAAGATTCAAAAAATTCAAGGTTTTTCGCGCGCCCCCCGAGCGGAAAAAATCGAAAAAAATGATTTTTTGCCGAAAAATTTTCGAGTTTAAAATTTTGCAAGATTCAAAAAATTCAAGGTTTTTCGCGCGCCCCCCGAGCAGAAAAAATCGAAAAAAATGATTTTTTGCCGAAAAATTTTCGAGTTTAAAATTTTGCAAGATTCAAAAAATTCAAGGTTTTTCGCGCGCCCCCCGAGCGAAAAAAATTGAAAAAAATGATTTTTTGCCAAAAAATTTTCGACTTTAAAATTTTGCAAGATTCAAAAAATTCAAGGTTTTTCGCGCGCCCCCCGAGCGGAAAAAATCGAAAAAAATGATTTTTTGCCGAAAAATTTTCGAGTTTAAAATTTTGCAAGATTCAAAAAATTCAAGGTTTTTCGCGCGCCCCCCGAGCGGAAAAAATCGAAAAAAAATGATTTTTTGCCGAAAAATTTTCGACTTTAAAATTTTGCAAGATTCAAAAAATTCAAGGTTTTTCGCGCGCCCCCCGAGCGGAAAAAATCGAAAAAAATGATTTTTTGCCGAAAAATTTTCGAGTTTAAAATTTTGCAAGATTCAAAAAATTCAAGGTTTTTCGCGCGCCCCCCGAGCGGAAAAAATCGAAAGAAATGATTTTTTGCCGAAAAATTTTCGAGTTTAAAATTTTGCAAGATTCAAAAAATTCAAGGTCTTTCGCGCGCCCCCCCGAGCGGAAAAAATCGAAAAAAATGATTTTTTGCCGAAAAATTTTCGACTTTAAAATTTTGCAAGATTCAAAAAATTCAAGGTTTTTCGCGCGCCCCCCCGAGTGGAAAAAATCGAAAAAAATGATTTTTTGCCGAAAAATTTTCGAGTTTAAAATTTTGCAAGATTCAAAAAATTCAAGGTTTTTCGCGCGCCCCCCGAGCGGAAAAAATCGAAAAAAAAATGATTTTTTGCCGAAAAATTTTCGACTTTAAAATTTTGCAAGATTCAAAAAATTCAAGGTTTTTCGCGCGCCCCCCGAGCGGAAAAAATCGAAAAAAATGATTTTTTGCCGAAAAATTTTCGAGTTTAAAATTTTGCAAGATTCAAAAAATTCAAGGTTTTTCGCGCGCCCCCCGAGCGGAAAAAATCGAAAAAAATGATTTTTTGCCGAAAAATTTTCGACTTTAAAATTTTGCAAGATTAAAAAAATTCAAGGTTTTTGGCGCGCCCCCCGAGCGGAAAAAATCGAAAAAAATGATTTTTTGCCAAAAAATTTTCGACTTTAAAATTTTGCAAGATTCAAAAAATTCAAGGTTTTTCGCGCGCCCCCCGAGCGGAAAAAATCGAAAAAAATGATTTTTTGCCGAAAAATTTTCGAGTTTAAAATTTTGCAAGATTAAAAAAATTCAAGGTTTTTCGCGCGCCCCCCGAGCGGAAAAAATCGAAAAAAATGATTTTTTGCCGAAAAATATTCGAGTTTAAAATTTTGCAAGATTCAAAAAATTCAAGGTTTTTCGCGCGCCCCCCGAGCGGAAAAAATCGAAAAAATGATTTTTTGCCGAAAAATTTTCGACTTTAAAATTTTGCAAGATTCAAAAAATTCAAGGTTTTTCGCGCGCCCCCCGAGCGGAAAAAATCGAAAAAAATGATTTTTTGCCGAAAAATTTTCGAGTTTAAAATTTTGCAAGATTAAAAAAATTCAAGGTTTTTCGCGCGCCCCTCGATCGGAAAAAATCGAAAAAAATGATTTTTTGCCAAAAAATTTTCGACTTTAAAATTTTGCAAGATTCAAAAAATTCAAGGTTTTTCGCGCGCCCCCCGAGCGGAAAAAATCGAAAAAAATTATTTTTTGCCGAAAAATTTTCGAGTTTAAAATTTTGAAAGATTCAAAAAATTCAAGGTTTTTCGCGCGCCCCCCGAGCGGAAAAAATCGAAAAAAATGATTTTTTGCCGAAAAATTTTCGAGTTTAAAATTTTGCAAGATTCAAAAAATTCAAGGTTTTTCGCGCGCCCCCCGAGCGGAAAAAATCGAAAAAAATGATTTTTTGCCGAAAAATTTTCGACTTTAAAATTTTGCAAGATTCAAAAAATTCAAGGTTTTTCGCGCGCCCCCCGAGCGGAAAAAATCGAAAAAAATGATTTTTTGCCGAAAAATTTTCGCCTTTAAAATTTTGCAAGATTAAAAAAATTCAAGGTTTTTCGCGCGCCCCCCGAGCGGAAAAAATCGAAAAAAATGATTTTTTGCCGAAAAATTTTCGAGTTTAAAATTTTGCAAGATTCAAAAAATTCAAGGTTTTTCGCGCGCCCCCCGAGCGGAAAAAATCGAAAAAAATGATTTTTTGCCGAAAAATTTTCGAGTTTAAAATTTTGCAAGATTCAAAAAATTCAAGGTCTTTCGCGCGCCCCCCCGAGCGGAAAAAATCGAAAAAAATGATTTTTTGCCGAAAAATTTTCGACTTAAAAATTTTGCAAGATTAAAAAAATTCAAGGTTTTTCGCGCGCCCCCCGAGCGGAAAAAACCGAAAAAAATGATTTTTTGCCGAAAAATTTTCGAGTTTAAAATTTTGCAAGATTCAAAAAATTCAAGGTTTTTCGCGCGCCCCCCGAGCGGAAAAAATCGAAAAAAATGATTTTTTGCCGAAAAATTTTCGAGTTTAAAATTTTGCAAGATTAAAAAAATTCAAGGTTTTTCGCGCGCCCCCCGAGCAGAAAAAATCGAAAAAAATGATTTTTTGCCGAAAAATTTTCGAGTTTAAAATTTTGCAAGATTCAAAAAATTCAAGGTTTTTCGCGCGCCCCCCGAGCGAAAAAAATTGAAAAAAATGATTTTTTGCCAAAAAATTTTCGACTTTAAAATTTTGCAAGATTCAAAAAATTCAAGGTTTTTCGCGCGCCCCCCGAGCGGAAAAAATCGAAAAAAATGATTTTTTGCCGAAAAATTTTCGAGTTTAAAATTTTGCAAGATTCAAAAAATTCAAGGTTTTTCGCGCGCCCCCCGAGCGGAAAAAATCGAAAAATATGATTTTTTGCCGAAAAATTTTCGACTTTAAAATTTTGCAAGATTCAAAAAATTCAAGGTTTTTCGCGCGCCCCCCGAGCGGAAAAAATCGAAAAAAATGATTTTTTGCCGAAAAATTTTCGAGTTTAAAATTTTGCAAGATTCAAAAAATTCAAGGTTTTTCGCGCGCCCCCCGAGCGGAAAAAATCGAAAAAAATGATTTTTTGCCGAAAAATTTTCGAGTTTAAAATTTTGCAAGATTCAAAAAATTCAAGGTCTTTCGCGCGCCCCCCCCGAGCGGAAAAAATCGAAAAAAATTCAAGGTTTTTCGCGCGCCCCCCGAGCGGAAAAAATCGAAAAAAAATGATTTCTTGCCGAAAAATTTTCGAGTTTAAAATTTTGCAAGATTAAAAAAATTCAAGGTTTTTCGCGCGCCCCCCGAGCGGAAAAAATCGAAAAAAATGATTTTTTGCCGAAAAATTTTCGACTTTAAAATTTTGCAAGATTCAAAAAATTCAAGGTTTTTCGCGCGCCCCCCGAGCGGAAAAAATCGAAAAAAATGATTTTTTGCCGAAAAATCATTTTTTTCGATTTTTTTCCGCTCGGGGGGCGCGCGAAAAACCTTGAATTTTTTGAATCTTGCAAAATTTTAAACTCGAAAATTTTTCGGCAAAAAATCATTTTTATCGATTTTTTCCGCTCGGGGGGCGCGCGAAAAACCTTGAATTTTTTTAATCTTGCAAAATTTTAAACTCGAAAATTTTTCGGCAAGAAATCATTTTTTTCGATTTTTTCCGCTCGGGGGGCGCGCGAAAAACCTTGAATTTTTTTCGATTTTTTCCGCTCGGGGGGGCGCGCGAAAGACCTTGAATTTTTTGAATCTTGCAAAATTTTAAACTCGAAAATTTTTCGGCAAAAAATCATTTTTTTCGATTTTTTCCGCTCGGGGGGCGCGCGAAAAACCTTGAATTTTTTGAATCTTGCAAAATTTTAAACTCGAAAATTTTTCGGCAAAAAATCATTTTTTTCGATTTTTTCCGCTCGGGGGGCGCGCGAAAAACCTTGAATTTTTTGAATCTTGCAAAATTTTAAAGTCGAAAATTTTTCGGCAAAAAATCATTTTTTTCGATTTTTTCCGCTCGGGGGGCGCGCGAAAAACCTTGAATTTTTTGAATCTTGCAAAATTTTAAACTCGATAATTTTTCGGCAAAAAATCATTTTTTTCGATTTTTTCCGCTCGGGGGGCGCGCGAAAAACCTTGAATTTTTTGAATCTTGCAAAATTTTAAAGTCGAAAATTTTTTGGCAAAAAATCATTTTTTTCAATTTTTTTCGCTCGGGGGGCGCGCGAAAAACCTTGAATTTTTTGAATCTTGCAAAATTTTAAACTCGAAAATTTTTCGGCAAAAAATCATTTTTTTCGATTTTTTCTGCTCGGGGGGCGCGCGAAAAACCTTGAATTTTTTGAATCTTGCAAAATTTTAAACTCGAAAATTTTTCGGCAAAAAATCATTTTTTTCGATTTTTTCCGCTCGGGGGGCGCGCGAAAAACCTTGAATTTTTTGAATCTTGCAAAATTTTAAACTCGAAAATTTTTCGGCAAAAATATCATTTTTTTCGGTTTTTTCCGCTCGGGGGGCGCGCGAAAAACCTTGAATTTTTTTAATCTTGCAAAATTTTAAAGTCGAAAATTTTTCGGCAAAAAATCATTTTTTTCGATTTTTTCCGCTCGGGGGGGCGCGCGAAAGACCTTGAATTTTTTGAATCTTGCAAAATTTTAAACTCGAAAATTTTTCGGCAAAAAATCATTTTTTTCGATTTTTTCCGCTCGGGGGGCGCGCGAAAAACCTTGAATTTTTTGAACCTTGCAAAATTTTAAACTCGAAAATTTTTCGGCAAAAAATCATTTTTTTCGATTTTTTCCGCTCGGGGGGCGCGCGAAAAACCTTGAATTTTTTGAATCTTGCAAAATTTTAAAGTCGAAAATTTTTCGGCAAAAAATCATTTTTTTCGATTTTTTCCGCTCGGGGGGCGCGCGAAAAACCTTGATTTTTTTTAATCTTGCAAAATTTTAAACTCGAAAATTTTTCGGCAAAAAATCATTTTTTTCGATTTTTTCCGCTCGGGGGGCGCGCGAAAAACCTTGAATTTTTTGAATCTTTCAAAATTTTAAACTCGAAAATTTTTCGGCAAAAAATCATTTTTTTCGATTTTTTCCGCTCGGGGGGCGCGCGAAAAACCTTGAATTTTTTGAATCTTGCAAAATTTTAAAGTCGAAAATTTTTTGGCAAAAAATCATTTTTTTCGATTTTTTCCGATCGAGGGGCGCGCGAAAAACCTTGAATTTTTTGAATCTTGCAAAATTTTAAACTCGAAAATTTTTCGGCAAAAAATCATTTTTTTCGATTTTTTCCGCTCGGGGGGCGCGCGAAAAACCTTGAATTTTTTGAATCTTGCAAAATTTTAAAGTCGAAAATTTTTCGGCAAAAAATCATTTTTTCGATTTTTTCCGCTCGGGGGGCGCGCGAAAAACCTTGAATTTTTTGAATCTTGCAAAATTTTAAACTCGAAAATTTTCGGCAAAAAATCATTTTTTTCGATTTTTTCCGCTCGGGG
>NW_026598237.1:0-46650 GCF_029784155.1 Uranotaenia lowii | reverse complement strand
TTGACAAAAATGACAAAAATGACAAAAATGACAAAATGACAAAAATGACAAAAATGACAAAAATGACAAAAATGACAAAAATGACAAAAATGACAAAATGACAAAAATGACAAAAATGACAAAATGACAAAAATGACAAAAATGACAAAAATGACAAAAATGACAAAAATGACAAAAATGACAAAAATGACAAAAATGACAAAATGACAAAAATGACAAAAATGACAAAAATGACAAAAATGACAAAAATGACAAAAATGACAAAAATGACAAAAATGACAAAAATGACAAAAATGACAAAATGACAAAAATGACAAAAATGACAAAAATGACAAAAATGACAAAAATGACAAAAATGACAAAAATGACAAAAATGACAAAAATGACAAAAATGACAAAAATGACAAAAATGACAAAAATGACAAAAATGACAAAAATGACAAAAATGACAAAATGACAAAAATGACAAAAATGACAAAAATGACAAAAATGACAAAAATGACAAAAATGACAAAAATGACAAAAATGACAAAAATGACAAAAATGACAAAAATGACAAAAATGACAAAAATGACAAAAATGACAAAAATGACAAAAATGACAAAAATGACAAAAATGACAAAAATGACAAAAATGACAAAAATGACAAAAATGACAAAAATGACAAAAATGACAAAAATGACAAAAATGACAAAAATGACAAAAATGACAAAAATGACAAAAATGACAAAAATGACAAAAATGACAAAAATGACAAAAATGACAAAAATGACAAAAATGACAAAAATGACAAAAATGACAAAATGAAAAATGACAAAAATGACAAAAATGACAAAAATGACAAAAATGACAAAAATGACAAAAAATGACAAAAATGACAAAATGACAAAAATGACAAAATGACAAAAATGACAAAAATGACAAAAATGACAAAAATGACAAAAATGACAAAATGACAAAATGACAAAAATGACAAAAATGACAAAAATGACAAAAATGACAAAAATGACAAAAATGACAAAAATGACAAAAATGACAAAAATGACAAAAATGACAAAACAAAATGACAAAAATGACAAAAATGACAAAAATGACAAAAATGACAAAAATGACAAAAATGACAAAAATGACAAAAATGACAAAAATGACAAAAATGACAAAAATGACAAAAATGACAAAAATGACAAAAATGACAAAAATGACAAAAATGACAAAAATGACAAAAATGACAAAAATGACAAAAATGACAAAAATGACAAAAATGACAAAAATGACAAAAATGACAAAAATGACAAAAATGACAAAAATGACAAAAATGACAAAAATGACAAAAATGACAAAAATGACAAAAATGACAAAAATGACAAAAATGACAAAAATGACAAAAATGACAAAAATGACAAAAATGACAAAAATGACAAAAATGACAAAAATGACAAAAATGACAAAAATGACAAAAAATGACAAAAATGACAAAAATGACAAAAATGACAAAAATGACAAAAATGACAAAAATGACAAAAATGACAAAAATGACAAAAATGACAAAAATGACAAAAATGACAAAAATGACAAAAATGACAAAAATGACAAAAATGACAAAAATGACAAAAATGACAAAAATGACAAAAATGACAAAAATGACAAAAATGACAAAAATGACAAAAATGACAAAAATGACAAAAATGACAAAAATGACAAAAATGACAAAAATGACAAAAATGACAAAAATGACAAAAATGACAAAAATGACAAAAATGACAAAATGACAAAAATGACAAAAATGACAAAAATGACAAAAATGACAAAAATGACAAAAATGACAAAAATGACAAAAATGACAAAAATGACAAAAATGACAAAAATGACAAAAATGACAAAAATGACAAAAATGACAAAAATGACAAAAATGACAAAAATGACAAAAATGACAAAAATGACAAAATGACAAAAATGACAAAAATGACAAAAATGACAAAAATGACAAAAATGACAAAAATGACAAAAATGACAAAAATGACAAAAATGACAAAAATGACAAAAATGACAAAAATGACAAAAATGACAAAAATGACAAAATGACAAAAATGACAAAAATGACAAAAATGACAAAAATGACAAAAATGACAAAAATGACAAAAATGACAAAAATGACAAAAATGACAAAAATGACAAAAATGACAAAAATGACAAAAATGACAAAAATGACAAAAATGACAAAAATGACAAAAATGACAAAAATGACAAAAATGACAAAAATGACAAAAATGACAAAAATGACAAAAATGACAAAAATGACAAAAATGACAAAAATGACAAAAATGACAAAAATGACAAAAATGACAAAAATGACAAAAATGACAAAAATGACAAAAATGACAAAATGACAAAAATGACAAAAATGACAAAAATGACAAAAATGACAAAAATGACAAAAATGACAAAAATGACAAAAATGACAAAAATGACAAAAATGACAAAAATGACAAAAATGACAAAAATGACAAAAATGACAAAAATGACAAAAATGACAAAAATGACAAAAAT
The DNA here is from genome assembly GCF_029784155.1 of Uranotaenia lowii. NCBI lineage: Eukaryota > Metazoa > Arthropoda > Insecta > Diptera > Culicidae > Uranotaenia > Uranotaenia lowii. The sequence goes on along the minus strand of NW_026598237.1, from coordinate 44,103 downwards.
GACAAAAATGACAAAAATGACAAAAATGACAAAAATGACAAAAATGACAAAAATGACAAAAATGACAAAAATGACAAAAATGACAAAAATGACAAAAATGACAAAAAATGACAAAAATGACAAAAATGACAAAAATGACAAAAATGACAAAAATGACAAAAATGACAAAAATGACAAAAATGACAAAAATGACAAAAATGACAAAAATGACAAAAATGACAAAAATGACAAAAATGACAAAAAATGACAAAAATGACAAAAATGACAAAAATGACAAAAATGACAAAAATGACAAAAATGACAAAAATGACAAAAATGACAAAAATGACAAAAATGACAAAAATGACAAAAATGACAAAAATGACAAAAATGACAAAAATGACAAAAATGACAAAAATGACAAAAATGACAAAAATGACAAAAATGACAAAAATGACAAAAATGACAAAAATGACAAAAATGACAAAAATGACAAAAATGACAAAAATGACAAAAATGACAAAAATGACAAAAATGACAAAAATGACAAAATGACAAAAATGACAAAAATGACAAAAATGACAAAAATGACAAAAATGACAAAAATGACAAAAATGACAAAAATGACAAAAATGACAAAAATGACAAAAATGACAAAAATGACAAAAATGACAAAAATGACAAAAATGACAAAAATGACAAAAATGACAAAAATGACAAAAATGACAAAAATGACAAAAATGACAAAAATGACAAAAATGACAAAAATGACAAAAATGACAAAAATGACAAAAATGACAAAAATGACGAAAATGACAAAAATGACAAAAATGACAAAAATGACAAAAATGACAAAAATGACAAAAATGACAAAAATGACAAAAATGACAAAGGGGGAAGGGAAATAAAATAAAATGTCTTAAAAAAATAAGTTAAGAAACTTGATGTCTTCACAAAACGTTGTAGATCTTATTATTATAAAATACTTTGTTGAAGACACCATCAAGACACCATTATTTATTATCTTTTTTAGTAAACGATTTACAAACTTTGTATTTTTGAGAAAGTTGTTCAAATTGTTGAAACACACATATTTTGGAAATATGTCAAATACATATTTCTACTGAGAAAAGAGATATATTACAAAATATCCATAATAATGCCTTTTTTCAGTCAGTTATTATAACCTTAAGAGTTCGGCCGAGTTCGTATAATTTTTTGTAAGTGGACTTTGTTGATCAAGTTATTTGTTTTCCATTGATATATAAATTTCACATGAGTTTTGGATAGATTGTTTGCAAACAAGCATTCAAAAATGTGGTATTTCTTCTAGAATCTCTTAAAATTCGAAGAAAAAAACCCTCAATTTATGCTGTTTTTAGAGAAAAAAGCTCCAAACAAATTCTAAACAAAAGTTCCGAATAATATTGAACCGAAAAGGGCATTTCCTTAACCTGAAATCTCTTATTTGAATTTTAAATCTTCCATTTTTCATATGAATTCTTTCCTCTATTATTCATTCGAAATTCAACTGGTGAATCTGAATGAAAATTCCAATTGATGAAACTCTGATATTTCAATTCTGGATCACCACTTTGGAGTTTCAATTCTTCATGGGAATCAAAAGTAAAAATTTCAAATCCCAATCCTAAAAAAGGTTTATAATTTTAAATATTTCCTTTTAATATTCCGGTAGGATGAGTTCCATACATGGAAAATTAATCTTATTTTAGTTTCAAATGCTAAACAAAGATTCAAATCAGAATTTTATCCCAATGGTAAACCGAACTGAAAATCAAGAATAATAAACTGAATACAGATTCTACAATCCGATCATAGGCAAAAAAACTGTGTTTTTTTTTATTTGGAACCGTAACATCGGAAATGATTCAAACCTTTGTTTGCCAGATAGTTTTCCACATTTATCCGGGCAGGGCAAATCAATGCTATTTTATCTTGAAACCTTGCAAAATCCAGGCCACATCTGCCAGTTTATTTGGATAAAATTTGCTCGAAAAATTGTTCTGGACATATATAATTGGTTTACGTTTGGCAGTTTTGCCTTTTTGAAACATGCCGGCATTTTTTTTCCCGTAAAAATAAAATTTGTTTTGTTCTCGAAAAAACTGACTTCAGAGACATATTTGGAGACCTAACAAAATCAGGCTCTATAATAATGAATGATATTGAACTGCATTAGTATTATGACTTAAAATTTAAAAACCACAAATAACCGAATACAATGTATCAACTTCAAGCAAAGATTACCTAGAAATAGGGCGTATACTTCCTGTCAACCAATGCAATGTCATCGGTATGCAAAAGTAAACATTCTGCTCCGGGCTGCCTCGAACCTGTCCGTTTGTGTTCCGCGAAGGGAAATGAGATCATTAAATGGCGGCGGGATAGGCGAACAACCCCGAAGTTAGGAATTGTCATAATATTTGTCGACCATAAACGCATCTTTGGCGGGTTATGGTTGACTTGAAGGTGTGACGTTTTTTTTCTGTTTCTTCATTGAGACGTTCTTTCTAGTTATAGGTTGAAATGTGAGTTTAGCATTATGGGAATGTTTCACTGTTGACACTTGTACAACTAATTTGTACGGCTTAAAGGTTCAAACCGGTTCCACGAGCAATGTTTGTATTGTACGGTAATAAAAGGCCATGAATGAACAGAGACCTCAAACTGATGCGTGGGCGATTTGTTTATCCTCACCTGGTTTTATCAACGGATTTATTGGATTGTATTGCGAAGGCAGGTGTGGGAAAAATCTGTTTGGAGTTAACTGTAGACGGCTATCTTGAATCGGTTCTCATTAGTTTCTCCTTCAGATATTGTTTTGATGTTTCGGTAGACTAAATAAAATTGAAACAGCGCCCGACTGGCGGCCACGAGTTCTATCTTAATAAAATCTCTGACTTATGGGACACTTTTATCGACTTCTACCAGAAAAAAATAATTTACTCCCCAAAAAGCATTCCAACCCCAAGACGATACGGTTCAATTTGTTCACAGTTTACGTCAATCTCAAGCCACGCTGAAAGACGGCTCAAGTCTTCTAGAAAAGAACAGATCGGTGGCGCTAACCTAATTATACTGGCGCTTCCTGTCTATCCGACGGAAAGCCATTCAATCGCCCATTAAGGTGACTCCAGCCGAGCTCGATAGCACCTGCTTTGTAGAGAGAAATTAATTTTATTATTAATTAATATGGAGAAATACCTAGCTTCGATTACATCTCCCCACATAGTTCCCTTTTTTTCCTTAGGCGTTTTCACCCACGAAGAACAACGCGCCTCGGAGTCAGCTCGGTGCATTGCTGCGTGCCGTGCGTATGCTATCTATCTCTTCACTATCCCATTCGGTTTGATACTTTATTAGGTTCCGTTAAGATAGCGCCACCTCCATTCAAGAATGATCCCAGCAGATATGCATGAGAAGGATCAAGAATAAAGTACGGCGGTTGAAAACATAATCAACGAAAGTCGTCGCGTGGTGAGATGGTAACCAAAAATAGGAATTCAGAATGGCTTTTGTCACACTTATGTGAGATCTTCATCTCGACAGAACAGTGCTGATGGTTTTTTTTTAAATTTCATGAAAGGTATTTGGAGTTTGTTATTTCCTATTAATGATTCAGTTCTACTTCGATTCATGTGTTATCTGACTTTCTTGTTAATTAAGCCACATTTTGTGGTTCACATCAAGTGTCATAATTTAATCCGACTTATTTTAAAATTCTTGGCAACCGGGCCTCTTCGTTTGATATGATAATTCATCCATATGGCATCGATTGCTTTCGTCTTGGAGAGATGCAATTATCGAAGGAGAAGGAGAAAAATATTTTAACCACACAGAGATTTGTTTACCTTTTTTCGAGCGACTCATCCTATCCATTTCATTTGTAGACGCCGCGCGTTGACTGGGCTGAGGTACCAACTGCATTCATTAAATAAATCGAAACAGAACAAACTGCATCTCTCCCAAGCGCTGCAGGGTTGAGATCACTTATGCAGCAATGCCTCCTCATATGAAGGAGTTGAGTTAATAAAAAAGATATTTATTAAGCTAACACCAGGCAATAGAATTGGTTGTTGTTGAGTTTTTCTAAGGTGTTTTCCTCAAAACAAACTCATTGGAAAGCTATCCGCGTTGGATTGAGAAGTTGAGGTTGAGAGTACGCTCCTCAGCTCGTTTACCGATAATTGAAACTATTTTCCGTTCAATATTGACTGATGACACATTTTCATTGACCAAACAATAAACAAGTTATTAGATATTCAAACACCAGAGCCACTGAGGTATTTAAAGGCAACAAATGAAAATAATAATATTCATCGAAATGACCATAGAGCAATTTAGTGTGTTTGTTTTGTTTTCGTTAGAACATCAAACGAAACAACATTATAATCATAACTTCAGCGCCTCTGGTACATCCTAAAACTGAGAATATGGGATAAATATACCCAAGAAATCTTTAATTCCCAAAAAAAGGAACCAATACTTGACAATATTGAGCAAGGTGACTTTTTAACAAAGTTGTCCATGGGTAAAATAGTATTGTATGTAATTTTTTGTTAAATATAAAACTACTCGAACAGCCTTTTATGGCAAAATAAAACTTATTTTTTCCTTTTAATTAAATTTTTTTTTCCGAATAAAGGTGGTACGATCCCAAAATTTGGGCCACACTTTTCATATACCGTCAACTGGGGCAGAACGTAACACTTTTCAACTTCAATGGCTTCTAAAATCTTAATGCTTACAGATAATCATACCTCTACGGCATCGAAAATTGTAAAAATTTGTACATTTATTGCTCGATTTTTTAAATATTTTATGAGAATCAAAAACTTTGAAAAACCCTTTCACGATGTTAAAAACTATGTCATCATAAATTTGTTATAATTCAATGATAACTTTATTACAGTACATTGAAACAAAAATTGAATGAATGTTGTGGTATACAAATGTTTCATCTAACCCTGCTTTTGCATGATGCCCCGTTTGACGGTACGGATACTTTTAAAGCAGATGCAAACTCAAAAACTTATTCTGAAAGACAGAGTGCGACTGAAATTTGGATTCAAATCAAAATTTCAATCGCTTGAAAAGCCCAGCCAAAATGAAGGATGTTTATAAAAGTGTACTAAACTTGTCCTCCTCAGCCATTCTAGCAACTGAGACTAGCTGAGATGAAAGCGTTCGCAGTGAAGAAATTTTTGGAAGTGCATATAACGTATTCAGAGACGACAGAAATGTTCAAATCTAGCGTAACATTTCATAAGGGCGAAACTAGTAGTTAGCTCGAATCGAGAAAAACGCGTTTGAAATTTCGGAACATCTAATCAAATCCTATTTAAAAAATTGACCACTTTTTGTTCAACAAAATCAAAAAATGTACATTATATTCACTTATTGTTCGTTGGTTATCAAGAACTTCAACTTTTTTCACTAAATTTCCGATATTTTCGAGTTCCGCCGTTTTTTTGTTTTCGATTCCAGTTACGCCAGCAAGTTTCGCCCAATTGATCGGCCGTTTTTGTTTTGGTTTTGAAGTTAGGCCCTTTGGTCCTACACGCAAAAACTAATTAGGCCGTTTTGTCATACACGTTCAACTCAGTTACGCCTATTGGCCCTACACGAATAGAAAAATTAACCCCATTTTGAATAGGCGTAACTTCACGTTCCAACGAAAATGCATCAACATGAAGTTTCGCCCAATTGAATTTTATCAATTTTTTGAAAATCGAACCCAGCACGCCTGGCATACCTAGACTAGACTCGCGCCAGCCTATCTGATAGACCACATCGGATGTGGATATTTCAACATGGGTGCACGGAATGGCTGCAAATTCGCCGTTGTATATTATATAGAGTGAAATAGTTTTCAACTTGCTTCAAAACACAACATATTTATGAGTTAGATATGATAGGTATTTGAAACTTTTAAGGAAAAACAAATCAACGTGTACATTTGACAATGTTGATTCATTATTTTATTTTCACTGTTTACCGTCGCACGACATAACTTGATGCATATAATCCCTAAAACTCACTCGGTCCATGGTAACCGTTTTCCAATTTCTTGGATGTTGATCAGATTTCTTCAGATAAATGTACGATTGCAAAAACCTGTTTTGTAATAATAAATAAATAAATTTATTATTTCAAGATAAAATTGAAATATTTCTTTTCCAGGATTGAAAAAACGGAACATTAAATAAAAATCGTTATTTAAATCATTATGCCTGAACATGAAAGACATGGTTTCGACTTAGGTTTAGTTAAGATTTGTAAAAATGCTTTTTAAAAATTTGCAAAAAGTTCAATATTTGATTAAAACGCGGTGAATCCGTGCACTCATAGTGAGAAACCATGTATATAACACACATTTTTATTTGAATCTATATAAGCCTTCATTCTTTACCTTTAGCATGCAAAAAAATTGATTTTGGATGAATAGCGGTGAATCCGTGCACCCATGGTAAATTGCTCTACTTATAGTAAAAATTTCCTTCAAAACCTATAATATCAGGTATAATTTATAGGCAACGTGTTAAAAAATTTCAGAGCGATGGATGCTAGAAAATATCTACGAAAACAAAACTAAAGTGAAACCGTGCACCCATGGTCAATACCCATAGCCATCTAACATGATTTGACAATTAGATTGATAGTGTTTTAATTTTTTGATAATTATTTGAAATATTCATTATATGACATACACGCATTCGTCACTTATGCCAAACAGAGGTGATTCCGTGCACCCATGGTTAAAAAATATTTCCATTTTATAACCAAAATGATATCGAATTAATAACAAAACAATTTCATAAGAAAAAAGTTAAAAATATTATGATATAAAAAAATTCCCCTTTACCAGTCATTTTGACTGGTCACGGTCCGAATAGGTATATTCAATTTGCCGGTCCTTCTAGTGTTAAAAAAAATCGTGACGTAATTCTGACCTTGTCAGTAACACTTTTTAACTGTGCGAAAATAACCTCAAAAGCGATCATGTCCTTGAACGGATATCAACGTTTTGTTAACTAAAATTTTGGAAGTTATTTTTCCTTTTCTTATTCATATACGTAGGCAAGTGTGCGTAAGAACCGTCAAAAAAAACTCTATAGTTGATATTATTTCCAGATGTAGTAGCCAAAAATCTGATTGATCAAACTTTGCAGACACCCGGATCTGCTGCCGTTAGTCTCTACTTTCAGGAACATGCATGCAACCGAAGATTATAAGGGGAACCATGAAAACATCGATTTTTTTTCAAGTTCTACTAGCAAATTCAAAATGATCAGACGTTCGCCTCTGCTGCAGACCCATTAGTCTATCAAATAGATATAGGTGCTGCTTCAAAGTTTAAACCTTACTCAACTATTGATGATATCTCAATGCTTAACGTTTTAACTAGACACGAGGTACCTCCACCACAATTTTAGTTTCCATAGTCCGAGCATTTGAAAAGTCGAAGTGCTGAAAAAGGAAAACGATACGCAAGTGCAATGCATTTGGAAACATTCAAAAGTTGGCTAGTTTTTTTTTCCAAAACTAAGCAAGGTTATTTTTGTGAAGTCTGTCCGCTCTTTGTAGTCAACCTCACTCGTGGAGTTAATCAAACTGATCAATTGTTAAATTTAGTTACTAAGCCACTGACTTGTTTTTCAAAACTCACAGCAAAAGAAACGCTGTAAGTATTCGATAAGATTTAAAGAGACGAATCTATTCAGCAAACCTCTTTAAAAAAAATTAAATATAATGATAAGCAATCTATATTTTGTTTGTCTAGATACTTGCTTATTTGTGTTTTAAATATTTAATTGTTTTAGATTGTTTTTTTATTCAAGTCTTTAAATTGATTTTTTAATGAAACTTCAAGAGAAAATTATATAAAATTATTGAATAAATGCATTGACGGGTTTCGATAAGTAATGAAGCAGCATACGGTTTAAAGTTGAAACTCAAAAGAGAAAATATTTCGATTAAAAATAATTGGAACTTGTAATTGGCTTTTTCCCCGAATATTGTAATAGTTTCAAAATTAATAAGACGTAGTTTCAACCATAAAACCAGAGATGCTCATATGAGTAAGTTGAAATCATACCAAATGATTTATTTTTGACTGAAAATAAATAAAGTACGATTTTCAAAATTAAATTGCTCATGGATACCAATCTGATAAAAATAAACAAATGGTCATTCCATGTCCCCAGCTAGATAAATAAACGTAAATTCAACTTCATACCAGTAAAAAAAACATTTGTCTGCGTTTTGCCTAAGACTAAGCCAGCCATAAACAGATTTACAGAATTCTTTGAACAAACTTTTTTTTAAATTGTCTTTAACATTATTTACATGCTGTTGACTTTTCTTCATCTTTATCATCAACATTTTTCCTGTCTAAGTTTTTATTTTTCCCAATCACTAAAAAAATTTGGCCATATTTTTTGAAAATTTTCTAAATCCCCTAAGAGCAATCTCTAGATCCGCGCCTGGTTTCCGAGTTCCCGTATATCGGCCTTCTGGCCATGAGTGGTTTGTTATTCTTACTCGTACACCTCGGCTAACCGCTGAAATGTGTATTCTTCTGATGGGATCTCAGCAAACTTCTCGATGGCCATCTGTCTTGGCACAACATCATCTCGAATTTGCTCCCACAAAAAACCGATTCAAGATTGATGGAATCTCGGACATCGTTGTCATCGCTACTCTCGTATTCGCTCTCGTCTCCCAACGTATGCTGACTGGCACCAGAATCTTTGACAAATCTTCGTTTATTCTTGTAGCTGATAACTTCAGCATACAAACGCACAGCATATCTTGCATGTTGCGTTCTGTTAACCCCAGAAGAGCATCCTCTTGTTGCTAACGGGGCTCTTTCTCGTAGCTCCAAGAATAAGTCAGACTTCGATCGACAGCACTCATTCAAAATGCCTTAGAAATCAAGAGGTGGATAAATTCGCTAGCTACTAACAGCCTCCCGAACAATCTCCTCCGAAGCACCCGGAAAAACTTCCATCCGTCGAAAACATGTTCGCGCACACTAACCGCAACACAGCTACAAACCACGAGAATGATCTTCTCGACTCCAACTTTTTGATTGCTACAAAAAGCCGGAAGGCAAAGTTTGGAAACAAAAGTCCAATATGGCTCAGTGTTGCTAAAGTTGCTGGCAACTAACCGTCGCCCAAAATACCTCCTCCTAAGCCACAGACAAATCAAACTGTAGGCTTGGATAAGCTCACGCGAGCTATCTACAGGTAGCTCCATATCACGAGAGTGACGTTCTCGACCAACTTCTTCCAATCTCCGATCCTGGCTTATCGGGAAATGAACAGACGCTGCTAATCGCATCGTGGCCCGTGATGACATCGAGAGTAGCCCTCTCGAAACACGACTCCCCAGTCTCGAACTATAGGAGCACTTTATGGGTGACCCGAAACATCTCGTGGCCTCTGCGCTGCAAATCCTCTTGTGGCTATTGGTTGTCAGTGCCTGGATCAGCTCCTGTATGCTGACAAACTAAAGTAAGAGAGTAACCATCTCGGCTATCAGCTTTACCCAGCTTTCGTGGTGGACCTCCCGACCTTTGTGCTAAACCATTCCGGTAGAAGATCTTGGGACTCCTCCCGGCCGTCGGACTTTTTTCGGCTTACTAACTTACTAACCGCAAAGTGGCTCGTGACGGCATCGAGAGTAACCCTCTCGGATCTTTCTGGCTGGCCCGGGATATTTCGATGGTTGGTCTCGGCGCGAGCGGTCCTCTGGCCCTCTGCGATGGCCCTCTGGGTCTTCTTTGCGCGGGTTGATCCTTCTGTGCTGGATGCTGGAACATTTGCTAACCGCAAGACTGATTTACTTGAGAGTACCCCTCTCACATACTCCTTGTTGCTTAATCCAAACCGGTATCTGGGCCCATAACCTACGCTGGTTTCAGTGGTGGAATAGCGTTATCTTTTATTCATACATATTCGTATGTTATGTCTTTAAATAATTATCTACTTATTCTCACTATTACCAACTCTAATTCCCTAACTGGGAGAGTACTCAATTCCTAATAACTATTCCGATGCATTTACTCATTTTTCCTTGCCAACACTACAGTGTAACTGCTAACCACAGTTTGAGTAGTTTAGCTTTACAGTATGATGATATAAACATTTGTACCGTGTTTATCATCATTACCTGTCATCAACAATCATCAATACATTGTTCTCAATTGCGAATTGATGCAAAGCGTGGAGAACAAAAACAAGCAATGTTTTGGTTCTGGTCGGATCAGCAGGTATCTTTTGCTGCTGGATCGCCCCGCAGAGTGGAACGGTTCTGCTGAAGGATCCGAACTAATCCTAAGTATCAACAGCAGTTAAACGAGTTTGTAGACGAGATAAAAAAGCTTGAACCAAAGGGTTGAAATCACGAGAGGATGCTTTGCATTTGGAGTGGTAATGATCAAAATTCCACAACTGCTTCACAAATTGCATCAATTTGCAACATTTAGAACATTTTCACTCTCACTGAGCACTGGTTTCTCCCATTTGAACTCAAACCTTCTAATTTTCTCTAACAAATTGCCACAAATTACCACAAATTCAATCATTGGATGCACAATTTGTGTGATCGTTGACGAATTTCCTCCCTTCATTTTAGTTCAACGGCTTGAACAAACTCCCTAGCTGAAGAGGGAGAAAGAGCCGTCGCCATTGGAAAGATCCGATTACTATATGACATTTCTCGCCGCTTTTGTGGTTCACGGACTACAATCGACTGTGCAACGAACTGGGGCCGTGGAATCCTTCAACAATAGAGCAACTAAACGACCTTGACCTGGCAGACGATATTGTTTTGCTCGCCCGAAGACAACCCTGTATGCAGAGCAAAATCGACGACCTCACCGAAAGCTTCAAGGCAGCAGGTCTCAGAGTCAATGTCGGAAAGACCAAGTCGATGAAGATCAACACAGAAAATCGTTCCAGTTTTATGGTAGCTTGGCAACAAGTTCAGAAAGTGAAGTGCTTCTAATAGCCAGATTAAACCCGGATGAGAAATGCCCGATTTGCATTTGAGAGTCTCCGAATCTGGCGTTTACGACGGGTGCTCACGAACGAAAATTCGAATCTTCAACTCAACCGTAATATCCGTGTTATTCTACGGGTGCGAGATTTGGTGCACACGTATGCGGTGACGACGCGAAAACTGCAAGTATCGTGAATCTGCGCTTGGAGATTCGAGAACTTTTTTTTCCGGGATTTTGACGCTTCGGCGTTGTTCATCCCCTAGAGAGCGTAAGTGGAGATGGATTGGGCACACGCTGCGAAGAGATGAAAATGAGATTTGCAGAGAGATACTCGAATGGAATCCAAAAGGACATCGAAGGAGAGGCAGACCCACAAGCTCTTGTCGGCGAAGTCTAACCGCTAAAATGCTAACTGTCGAAGAGAACCTTGACTAGGACCAAGTGAAGACACTGCCTCCGGATCTTTAACAGTGGACGTCTTTTACCACGGCTCTATGCGCCGGAAAATCGACGAGAAATCATTAAGTAAGTAAGTTGTAATAAAATTAGTTAAGCTGTAAAAGCTTATCACTTTCTTAACTTTATGACATTTTGAGTAGTGCTGGTGGTGACAAAAAGTCACTTCATTTCAACAGCATCAACCCTTTCAATATTGAAAATCAATTTCGGCTGCATTAAATAATTGAGCAACCATAAGCAATAAAAGATCAATAGCCAGAAGTTGAAACATGAATAACTCAGCATAACACAATCAGTCGGTAACATAAAAGCGCCAACCGTCACTGATGATGGCACTTTTCCATCAACGGCCATCATCATCTGCGTAGGTATGTTTGGTTGCGAAGAGAGTCATAAAAATTACAAAACTATTTGCCCATTAAAGGTACCTACCCAGCACTTTTATTGCCGGATAAATCATTCACTCATTTGCTAAGGTGGAAATTGAATTTTTGTTTTCGAAAAATTAAAACTCGTTGGAGGAGGGAGAAGCCCGATTGGATTGAAACTTTTCTATGAAACTACCAAATGGACCACCCAAAAACATCGCATGTGGGAGAAGGTGAGAAAATATCGTAGAAGGGCTCTTGCATCGGTCATTCGGTCAAGTTTCGTCAACGGGTCGCTGTCAGCAGAGGTGTGAACAAAAAGAGAAACATTTTTCTTATCCTCTATCCCGTGTCGTAGAATGACACCGGAGCCTGAGCCTGAGCCTTCGCCGCAAGCTTTCAAGCGTTAGTTGCAAAGCTTTTCGGATAGGTGGCGTTCGTTGAACGGAAGTAGTCGAATGGGAATGAAGGGATGGAAATGGTTTCGCGTTTGTGTATCGGGGGGATGCGACATTTCGAACGTGCGACTTGTTGCTTTGAAGACGCGTTACCTTGTGATACACCTAGGTATTAACTTATGAATCGCGTCGTTTGCCGTGAAGATGTCAGATATATGTATTTATATTCACAACGTAGAGAAAGATTAACTGATTAAAATATATAGTACATAGCTGACCAAATTTTCTATACAGGAGTATTTCAGACACGAAATTGACTTAAGGGGGGGGGGGGGGGGTGGTAGGGTCTAACACTTTCAAAAAATCGATTTTTTTTTATTTTCTCATTGTAAAACATACATTTTAAGAATATTGGGTCAAATTTTGAAGTCAATTGAAGCAAAACTGTAGAAATTATAGGCATTTATGTCCTCCTATCTAATACTGCAAGAAAGCAAGAGCAGAAACTTGAAACGCGTTTTTCTCGAAAGCACATTTTTAAAGTCCGTGGACATCGTCATTTGAAAACTACTTATCCGATTCTTTTCTAATTTGGAACATATTTTCTACATATGAAATACCAGACCCCAACGTTTTTCTTTTTTCTTTTTTACTTTGGAGAGATTTTACAGATAAAAAATGGCAGATTTTTTCGTGAAAAATCGTAGTTTTTACTTCAAACAGCCACAAAAATTTCGTAAAGAATTTTTTAAGTTAAATAAAAACGTTGGGGTCCAGAAAAACATCTATTAAAAATATTTTGCTCTGATTTTTTGACTTCAGATGATTCTGTGCTGAGATACAGTGTCCACCGCAAATCCTGTTTTCTAAAAGGCATCCTCGAAAGTGCTCCGGCACCGGCTCATTTTTCAATATTTTTCTACGAAAAAAATACTAAATGTTCTTTTAACAATTCTTTGTATAATGCAAAAAATTTGAATACATTTGTTTGAACGATAGCTCTAGAAAAAAATCGTGAAAATGGTGTTTTTTTACCCGTTAGACCCTACCCCCCCTTAAGGTACGTATAAAGTTCCAGATCATATGGAAACTTACATTAATGATGACCCAATTTAGGCAGAATATTGTTAACTCACTTAAAAGTTGAAGTTGTACTCTTTTTGTAGGAACTTTTCAAAATTTTCAATTTTTAAGACACATAGAAGTTTTGAAAAAATGAAAATGCGTTGAAAACGAGCGAAGAGAATTTGAATTAGTAACATTTTTTTTCACATGTCATTTTTTGGTTTATCACGGTTAAAATATTTTGAAGTGATACAGCCAGATTGAATAGATTAGAAATGTTCGATCTTAGGTGGATCATTGAAAAAATTATCTTTTCAACTCAGATTAGTGATTTTTGGGATGGATTCTTTAGCCTGAAAAAATCGATAAGATCGTTTTTTTTTTCAATTGGGTATTTTCTATCATTTGAATTTTTTGTGTCTTCAAGCCGGAGATATTTAGATCCAATTTTGAGAACCCATTTATTGCCAAACAGAGCCATCTGAAAATTGATTAATTAATGTGAAACACCTACTTTAATTTTTATCATCAGAATTTAATGGGACTAAAGTAAGAAACCGTATAAGGAAAAAGAGATAAATTCTTCAATATTCAAAAGAAAATCAAGTCAAAATATGTTACTTGTTTTTAAAATAGCAACAACTATAGCAACTTAACGACCAGTAGACGCATGAGTTCGATTCCCATCTCGGTAATTGGTGTTGAATGTTAATCTTAAGTTGTGCTCGTTTATTCAGTCTGTAAAGCCTAAATCGGCTAAGTCGGTGTTTGCCTTTAAGATCGTTCGCAAAGTTCAAGCATTTCTTCCTAACGGTTGCAATGAATGTTACATCGACTAGCCATTTTTACTTCTGAGAGCCCTCTTGATGTCGGATCGTGAATTTTTCTCGGTATCAACAGGGCCAGGTATCAAGCATGCCGAAATCACAGAAAAATGTTTAATTTCGCTGAATTCTCAGCAAATTTTCAGCACAGATTCTGTGCCATAGAACACAGAATTTTATAATAAAGCTTGGTTCTTTTAGAAATGGGACACTTTCTTCTGCTAAAAGCTCGTTTACTAGTATCAGACATTCAAAACTTTGACAGCATTTGGCTGCCTGTGAAAACTACTTTCAGACCTTTTTTCTCAAAATTTAAATTTACGCGTTTTTGAGATATTTACGATGTAAGAGAAAAAGAAAAAAAATATTTTTTGTTTTTAAAAGCAAAAAAAGAGTAATCATGTATATACCCTTCGAAACCTACGTTCTATATTAACCGATTATTCTTGAAGTTCAATCTCATGATGGTTTTACTTTGTTATTACCAGATTTACCAGCAGAAATTCCATTTAAAACGCCTTTAAATGGATCAACAATAATCAAGTTTTGTTCATTTCGAAACAGCTCTGTCCACAAAATTGCCCATAGTTTCTTCAAAAACATAAGTATTGCACCGAACACTAACACAAATTGAAGGAGGAAAATGCAGCCACCTAAAATACAGATTTGACGAAGTTTAAGTTGGAAAAACTTATCAATATCATGACTGAAAAAACTGTGCGCTGGCCAAAAGGAGATACCTAGAATAAAGTAGATATTTTTCAAAACAAACACCGATAAATATTTTTTTCAAATTTCTTTCATGAATTATCATAAGATTACCTTCATTTCCTTCATAGAAAGTATTTCGATCAATCGAATAGTTTTTGAGATACACGCATTCGTAACAGTCCCATTTCTAAATGCACTAAGCTTTATTCAAAGATTTCACATAATTTCAATGAAGAGATTAACCACCGTAATGTTTGTATGTTACTTTAATTTGTCGGCCTTAGCGGTGAAAAGTGATATCTTTTAAGTAGGGACATCTAAAGCTTATGAAATTTTACAGGTGGATAGAAGGTTAGATGAAAATGAAAGATGTTGAAAATGAGCGGGTAAAATTTATTTAGAAGCATATCATCACATATCACAACAAAAATTTGATAAATTCTACCCGCTCATATTCAACATCTTTCATTTTCATCTAACCTTCTATCCACCTGTAAAATTTCATAAGCTTTAGATGTCCCTACTAAAAAGACATCACTTTTCACCGCTAAGGCCGACAAATTAAAGTAACAGTTCACATAATTTTCCAAATTCGAACGGATTTCCAAAATTATGATTTTTTTGGTCAATACAAAATTTTAATTTTGAACTTCAAATTAAAACAATATGATAAGATCCGTAATTATAAATTTTTTTACACTACTCATATGTAGAAACGACCCAGTTTCTCATAAATTTTCAACGAAATTGAAGGAAAAAGCATCACAGAAATCCATCACAGTATTTTTGGCTAAAATCACAGAAAGTTAGATTTTTGTTTCTAAAAACCGCAGAATTATTTTCAGCAACCTTGATAAGCAATGAACTCGAGGTGTTGTACTTTCCTTTGCAGGAAAGGAGTATGTTTTCTGCGAAGACTTCAACTCAGTAACTCTACCAGAAGGGTACATAATCGTCTCATTGGATGTGGTCTCACTCTTCACTAATGCTCCCAGACATCTGGTTACCAAAACCATAATCGAACGATGGAACGAAATTGATACCAACATAAACCTAGATTTGTTCCTCGAGATGATCGAATTTTGCATGAGCTCAAGCTATTTTCAATATAAAAATCAAACCTATATCCAAACTTTTGGGACCGCCATGGGGAGTAGCCTGAGTCCGATTCTAGCTGAGATATGCCTGGAAGGGATAATCGACCGAGCATTAGCACAACTACCTTTCAAAATACCTTTCCTGAAGAAGTATGTTGACGATCTTTTCCTAGCCATACCCAAAGATTCTAAAGAACAAGTCCTAGAATATTTCAACGCGCAAGAACCCAGACTACAATTCACCATGGAAACCGAGGAAAACAACCGGCTACCATACCTCGACATGATAGTTACCAGAAAACCTAACCAAAAATTAACTACCGAATGGTACAAGAAAAGCATAGCTTCCGGACGTATGCTAAGCTACGATTCTTGCCACCAACTCAAACACAAGATCAACGTCGCCAGGAATTTCATCCACCGAGTCACCTTCATGAAATCCTACAGATGAATAACTATCCCAAGACCCTCATAAACCGCTTCATCAACCTACAACAACAGAAAAATATTACTGCACCTCCCCAAACTTATGTTCAACCCATCGTGCCACCCACCGAGCCACCAACTCATACTGTTCTAAACATCATGGAAACAAGTGCCATCGATCCACCATCCGCCAATCCACCTCCTGCAGAACCGCCACCAGCCGAACCACCAACCGATCCATCACCCACAGCCCCACCAACCAGGCGAGAAAATCACCCAAGCCAAAGCACAACGAAACAGCAAATCCTCCAAACCGACCGATTAAACTCCAGCCAGCCAAATCGCATCACCGAGCCACCATCCACCGACCAAAACACAGCAAACATGATCGAAGAAATTCCAGCAGACCAACTCATAACCACTTCACTTCACCAGAACGTTCCATCCAATAATCCAGAGCAATCACCAACAAATCCAGCCAAGTCCACTCCAAATAATCCGGTAGATAGCATGCCATCGATTCCCAAGCCAACCAGGTATTTCTCTATTCCGTTTATTCCCAATTTAACGGAAAAGTTGGGAAAAATGTTGAAACCCGACTATCCATCCATCGTCATCGCAAGTAAACAAACTAATTCCATGGCAAACCTATACAGCAAAATGAAAGATCCCATCCTCAAAGAGGATCGATCCAAACTCATATACTCCATACCCTGTCTCGACTGTGATCACCAATACATCGGCCTCACACGTCAGAGACTGTGTGATAGGCTCTCCGGACACAAAACGCTAATGAACCAGATAGACTCCATAGCCCACACAGACCCAAACACAATCTCTCTTCTGGAAAAATTGAAGCAAACATCAGCCCTAATCGAGCATTGTATTGATTACAAACACAGGTTCGATCTCCCTAATACCCGAATTATCGACAGCACACTCAGACACAAAAACCTAGAATTCCTAGAGATGTGTCACATTTACATAGCCGAAAAAAGTGTAAACAAACGAGCAGACGTAGATAATCTCAACACAGCCTATGCAGCGATCTTTGACAGATTAAACCAACACAAACAAAAACAGAAAAAGTCCTCCCAAAATATCTCTCAAAATGAACACTCACAACATGAATGAACTTGCTACCATTTCCATAAACCCACAGTATCTCAGTGACCACCATAGATAACGAGACCAAAATTAGCTCTGTAAGAAATCGAAAAATGTTTTGAGAACAGTTCAAATTTAAAATAATGTATACCAAAAATTTTGACCTTACAGCATGTGCAAACTACCAAGTGACCAACAAAACGACAATAGGCTTATCATAAGCATTATTACAAAGAACAGATACATTATTGTAAGTAGGACCAAAACATAACTCACACTTTACACTATCATAAAATTACAACAACTCTTTTTAAAATCCCAGTTACCCTGAGGATGGTGCCAATCAGCACCGAAACGTCGGTTAAATAAACACTTCATGTTCGGATAAATTAGACTGGTTGGCTATTTATTAAATAAACAAATTGCAGTCGATTCTAAATAAGATGAATTTATCGGCAGACACGATCAGTATCAGGTATCAGAATGGGGGTAGGCTTAATAGCGGCATGTTATCAAAACATACGGGAAAATTGTGCCTAGCCTTTTATTTTATCCAAGATTTCATCATTTACCTGAGAAACCTGAAAAACCTATAAAAGGAAGAAATAAATTCAATCTATTTAAGATGGCATTAAGCCTATCCACTAGGGATTATTAGCATTAAAGCTTTTTTCTACATTCGGTAAGGAATGATAGCACGTCTTTTAAGTTTAATTTCTTAAACTCAGATTCGCATATAGCGTAAGATCCCAGAGTACGAAAACGTAGTCTGGCAAATGAGGGATCTTCCACATCTGATTCACAACTACCACATACTGGAGATTCAGCACGCTGAATGTTGTGCATGTGATAGTTGAGTTTACAATGACCGGAGAGTGCTCTGATCAAGATGCTGCAATGAGATTTATTTAAAGTTAATAAGTAACTCGATATGATTGGAGATGGTTTTTCTAAAAATAATTTAGTTTGGCGACAAGTGTCCAACTCTTCCCAGTATCGTTTATGCTGGTTGGAGGACCAAGTTTGAATTTGGTTTCTGAACCAACATGGTGATATTGGGACAGCCGGCTCTGGTCCGTAAAATTCCTTTTCCGATCCAGCTCTAGCGAGTTCGTCGGCGCATTCGTTTCCAAAAATTCCCTTATGTCCGGGTACCCATAGAAGGTTTAATCCGTTGCCTTCAGCAAGTTCTTCGATTGCTTTCCGGCATGCGATTACCAGTTTTGATCTAGAACTGGAAGCACTAAGTGATTTGATAGCTGCTTGGCTATCTGAACAGAAATAAATTGTTCTGAACATAATTTTCTTTTAAAGTGCAATTTTCACTCCATACATAATAGCATATAGCTCAGCCTGAAAGACTGTGCAATATTTTCCTAGAGGCTGAGCATGTTCTATGTTCAACTCGTGACAGTAAATTCCTGCACCTGCACGGCCGTTTGATAATGAACCGTTAGTATAGAATGCAATATGAGAGGACATTTGGTCCTCTACGAAACCTGGGCATAAAGCCGATCCACGTAGGGATTTTGAAGCATTGAAGCTTATAACCACATTGGGTGAAAAATGACAGATTGTTATATTAGTTTAAATTCTTATAATTAGATACACTTATAACAGGATAGGCGAGAGTACATAAAAGCTTTCTAGCAAACGAAAAACAGGCATATATGAGCAAAAAAGAATCACACATTAATGATTCACTACTACGAAATTCAGGAGATTTGAGTTTACAATGATCAGAACATGTTCTAACCAGGATGCTACTATGAGGGCAATTAAACGATTTTATAATGGCAAAGTTGGCATTTAGCCTATCCACATAGGGATTTTTAAGCAATGAAGCTTTTTTTAATCATAATATTGGAAATAAGGACTTTTTTTAAACTTACTTTTTTAAATTCTTACATACATTAAAGAAATGTAGTCGGGCAAAAGAGGGACATGTACACACTAAGTGGAAGGTAAATATAGGTACAATAGTACCTCTGAATCATAGCTTAACCATACAGGAGATTCAGAGCACATTATCTTGATTTTATATATTTTTATTTAACTGACCAGTTAGCGCTCTGGTTAGACGACTACAATGAGCTTCTGTGACGCCAAATTTGAAACAAGCGATATGCAGTGTTAGCATGAAGCTGTAGCAGTGGATTCCAGAACAAGGATTGACGTATGATACGAAATATCAGAGTACGATATTAAAGGAGCTTTGACTCTTCTTAACTCTATAACCATTCTAAAGCTAAGGGAACATGTGTCAATTCAAGAGAAGTGACATATATTAGGTGAAACAGATATGACTGTCGACATGCGATACAAGATTTGATCAAAAACTTGATTTAGTAGGGAATATTGAAGCCTTTTGGCAACCTAAAAAAAAAAAAAATTTTCAATTTGAATTTTTTTTCCACGGAAACGATATTTGTACGGCTTCAATGATTGAATAACCATGACGCAATTTTAACAATTAAATATCTTTATATGAACGGACATTTACCTCGACAAAATTCTGTTACCAATCCAAAGATAGAAGGGACTGAATACTATATATAACTGATGTAATTTAGATCATATTCTTCTATGATTTCAAATCGGTTAATATTAACAGATAGCCAAAAGCAATGGGACCGCAGCGATGCGTTTGCGATTCAAATTTGACACATGTAAAGAGATTTTATTGAACGGAGTTACTAGGAGAGCAAAGAGATTAGATAAATGAAAAATCATATTCCAAATTGGTAAAACGAGAAAATATGGAACAATACAGCTTGTGCAAATGCATTTACAACATATGCACTATTGGCATACCCTTCTCGAGAGAAAATACGTACAAAGGTTAAAAAATACTAGCAAGAATTTAAAACTGATTCAAATTCAAAACATTTTTTTCCAATGTTTTGAACTTGAAAAACTCTTGAACTCTGCATGCAATAATTGACCTTGACCTATTTTCTCCCCCGCCCAGATACAGCCTCATTGATTTCCAATAGACAGAAATATGAGATGAACGTATCTGGGAAGTACTGGATAAGTCGCCTCGTACGACATGGACCAGTATCCCAGTGGCAGTATTCTTTAGGCCGCTGCCACACGGCAAAAATCACCAGGAAAGTACGGGCGATTCCAACCCAGACCTTTAATAAGACAGATTTCTGTAGTCTTGTGGCCTTTAATACGTTTGCATAGGTTGTTGATCTTTATGGCAACCAAAATCTGTAGTTCTGTTTTTTCACGAACCGCTGAACGGCGATGAATTTATCGGCAGACACGATATTCTCCAAATTTTTCATGCGCGGACCGCGTAAGCTGCGCCTTCGCCCTTTCTACCCGCTTCTGCTTCTGTTCAAACGAGAGATCTTGAAATCTTAGGGTCTTATAAGGCTGGGCCTAAAGATCATTTTCCAAGATCCGACGGCGATTTTGATCCGGTGTATTAAAATCTATCGCCAATTTAGTGTTACTACGCCGAGAAATTCTCTCAGGGTGCATCTTGATGGTCTTTACCATGGTAGGTGTCGCCACTGTAGCTTGACGATCCTCACCATACTATACTTGGGTACTTCTGATCTCCAGGTATCTTCCAAGTGCGAGCCAAAATAAAAAAAAAAAAACACTCATTGGACAACTCACGAAATATGTCTTATTTCTACCGTTTCACAGCATGGAACTAGGCATTCAAAGCACTACGTTAAGGTTCGAGGACTATTTTTACAAAAAAAAAATACTTCATTACAAAATTAACAAAAATATCCTCTGACATCTTAGACATAATGTTAACAAGATGACAAAGTGTCATCTAACTTGGTTTTGTATAATTCGTAATAACCACTCCTAAAGTTTTGTAGCAGTTCAATTGGCGGACCCTGTATATACTCGAAATCCAGTGCAAAGTTGAATTTAAGTGCAAGAGAATCTGAGAAATTTCAAATTGATAATAAGTTTGAAAATCAGCTATCTTTGAAAAAAATCTGTGTTTCGTATTTTGACAATCTAAAAGTGCTAAAATGTGCCAAATTATGACAACTTTTAAATCCTCTTTCCAAAATTTATCTGGTGTGACTTAAACAATTTTAACGGTTCATTGATTGAAAATTACGGCTATATACCACATTATAACAAGTTTTGTGATCTTAAAAATTTTCAAAAAGTGTATTATTATGTGCAACGTATAGCTTTTAGCTTCAGCTTTCTTGAACACTGAGTGATTTGTTTAGCCTTCCATAGCCAGCAGACCTACAGTCTTTTTCCAAGCCATGCTTTTCAGATTTAGAATATTGTATGAAAACATATTTGAGTTACGTTACAAGGTTTACCTACCTAACCTAAGGGTCCAACGCCGATTGACCGGCGCATAGGGCTGAGATAAAAGATCTCAACTGCTGGCGATCCGGAGCCAGCGTCTTCACTTGCTGCCAGCCAAGGTTCTCGTCAACTGTGCGGATTTCAGCGGCTAGACTTCGCCGCCACGAGCTTTTGGGCCTGCCTCTTCTTCGATGCCCTTCTGGATTCCAGTCAAGCGCCTCTCTGCAAATCTCGTTTTCATCTCTTCACAGCGTGTGCCCAATCCATCTCTACTTACGTTCCCGAATCTCGATTTCTAGCGCCTTTTGATGACACCGGCGATGAAGTTCAACGTTTGAGATCCAGTTGCCAGGCCACCAAGCGCGGATGATGTTCCGCAGGCAGCGATTCACAAAAACTTGCAGTTTTCGCGTCGTCACCGCATATGTGCACCAAGTTTCACACCCGTACAGAAATACGGATTTGACGTTTGAGTTGAAGATTCGGATCTTAGTTCGTGACCGCCAGATGTTTCGAAGACTCGCAAACGCAAATCGGGCCTTTCTGATCCGGGTTTCGATGTCCTTCTTGGTACCACCATCAGGCGTAATCTGGCTACCAAGATACTGGAAGCACTCCACTGTCTCAACCTGTTGTCCAGCTACCACGAAATTGGAACGATTTTCTGTATTGATTTCCATCGACTTGGTCTTTCCGACATTGATTTTGAGACCTGCTGCCTTGGAGTTTTCGGTGAGGTCGTCGAGTTTGCTCTGCATGTCTTGTTGTGTTTGGGCGAGCAAAACAATATCGTCTGCCAGGTCAAGGTCGTTCAGTTGCTCCATGGTTGAAGGATTCCACGGCAATCCTCGGTTTGGTCTACAGTCAATCGATCCAGTCAAGATCTCATCCATTACGATGAGAAAAAGCAGCGGTGACAAAATACATCCTTGTCTCACTCCAGCAGTTACCGGGATTGGTTAGGACAAGACACCATCGTGCAAGACCTTGCACGAAAATGCCTCGTTCTGTGCTTCGATGAGATGGACCAGTTTCTCTGGGACCCCTCGTCGTCTAAGAGCAGCCCAGATGTTTTCGTGGTTCAGTCGGTCAAATGCTTTTTCGAAATCAACGAACACCAGCAGAAGAGAGTCCTGGAATTCGTTGATTTGTTCCAGTATTATTCGTAGCGTTGTGATGTGGTCCACACATGATCGTCCGGATCGGAATCCAGCTTGTTGCCGTCGGAGTGTAGCGTCGATTTTCTCCTGGATCCTGTTCAGGATCACTTTGCAGAGTACTTTGAGGGTTGTACAGATCAAAGTTATGCCACGCCAGTTACCGTACTCTGTTAGGTCTCCTTTCTTTGGGACCTTTACGAGGATACCCTGCATCCAGTCGGCCGGGAATGTTGCAGTATCCCAAATGTCAGCGAAAAGACGGTGCAACATTTGTGCTGACAAGGCAGGGTCGGCTTTGAGCATTTCAGCAGGAATGCAATCGATTCCAGACGCTTTGTTGGATTTCATGTCCTTGATTGCCGCTTCTATTTCGGCCAGCGAGGGCGCTTCCGAGTTGACGCCATTAATGCGACTTACTGTGGGCGCCTCGAGCTGCGGGTTCTGTAGGCCATTGCTATTTGTAACTCGGAAAAGTTGATCAAAATGCTCAGTCCAACGCTTGAGCTGATCTGTTCGATCTGTCAGCAGCTGACCTGCTCGGTTTTTCAGCGGCATTCTTGCATTAGTCCTTGCACCACTGAGGCGGCGAGAAATATCATATAATAATCGGATATCTCCAATGGCGGCGGCTCTTTCTCCTTCTTCGGCTAGGGAGTTTGTCCAGGCTCTCTTGTCTCGTCTACAAGCTCGTTTAACTGCCTTTTCCAGCTCCGCATATCGTAAGCGGGCGGCTGCTTTGGCTGACCCGGTACATGCCTGCTCAATTCTGACTTTCGCCTTTCTCCGATCATCGACCATCCTCCAAGTTTCATCCGACATCCATTCACTCCTTCTTCCACAAACTTTACCGAGAGTACCATGGCTCGTCGTGATAAAGGCATTCTTGATTCCACACCACTGTTCTTCGACTGTTCCGTCTGTCGGCAGCTCCGAGGCTCGGGATCCTAGCTGTTCAAAGTATGCCCTTTTCACCTCTGGATTCTCCAACTGGCGGACGTCGAATCGACACCCGACTTTCTCCTCGCGCCGTTGGACACGCGCAACTCTCAGTCGTATCTCGCCAAGGACGAGGTGATGGTCAGATGCAATGTCTGCGCTTCGTTTGTTGCGGACATCAAGAAGGCTCCTTCTCCATTTTCGACTGATGCAGATGTGGTCAATTTGATTTTCTGTTCGGTCATCTCGGGATACCCAAGTGACTTTATGTGCTGGTCGATGGGGGAAGAGCGATCCACCGATCACCATGTTGTTGTTGCCACAAAATTCTACAAACAGCTCTCCGTTTTCGCTCATCTGTCCTAGACCATGGCGCCCCATGATGCGCTCAAAGTCCTGATTATCGGAGCCAATCTTTGCGTTGAAGTCGCCTAAGTGGATTTGAATGTCACCCTTCGGAATTCTCTCAATCACGCTGTTCAATTGACTGTAAAACTGCTCTTTCTCCTGCAAATCGGCAACGTCAGTTGGCACATAACACTAGACCATTGTAAGGGTTCTAACCCGTGTTTTAAATCTGGCTACGATTATTCTTTCGTTTATCGGTTCCCATCTTATGAGGGCCGCATGGGCCTGCGGGCTTAACAGGAAACCAACTCCTCGTTCCCGAGTAGCATGTTCTCCTCGTATGCCAGAGTAAAGCAGTACTTGCCCGGACTGTGTCTTGTGTTCTCCAGTGTTAGGCTAACGGACTTCGCTCAGTCCCAATATCTCTAGCTTGAGGCGGCTAGCTTCTCTAGCAAGTTGAGCCAGCTTTCCTTTCTGGGCAAGGGTCAAAACATTCCAAGTTCCAATTCTAGTCCGTGTTTTCATGCTAAAAGTCGTTGCCAAAGTTTAAATTCGGTTATTTTTTCTCAGTTTCTGTAACAATACAAGATATCAGGAGCAGTAGGTTGTTAGCCTTAAGTCCCTATCGCGCGATGGGGCTGCCATCTTGGACTTAGCTGGCGGGAGCCGCATTTCATAAATTCAGCCGCTTGCTGCAAGACAGACGCTGTTTGAGCCGCCCCTGACCTGGAGAACAGACGCTCGGTTGTTGTTGCACGCCGCCCCTGACCTGGGGAACAGACGCGTGCGGCCACCTTCTCAGTCTGCATGCGACCAAAGCATCCACCGGGGTTGGGTACCCGATCTCCGCTTAGGTTACTCGCACCCCAGCCGGCACCGCGGGGAGGTAGAGATAGGAGTTGTGAATAAGAGGTGATATGACCACTATGGGGTCTCGTGTTGCACATTATCCACCGTTTACCAGCCAAAACTATAAATTTTGTAAAAATTGGAAGGAAAACAAGAGAGATATATTGGTTTGGTCAAGAGTTTCAAATTGACACTCCAGGGACTGTAACGGGTTAAAATTTCAGGGTCGAATGAGGGTTGAACTGGCACGCTCATGGCACTTTCATCTTTCAGCATTTTGTGTGGTTGAATAAATATATATTTTATATATTGAAATCATGACAGCAGAAAATTTTCTCATCTGAAACAACCCCTTACGACCGAAAAATTGAAATTAATGCACTGCGGTCGGATATATTTAGCTTTATGTATACCGTCAAACGGGCTGCTACAAGGGGTACACATTTGTATACCACAGTACTTATTCGAGTTCTCATTCAATGATAACAAAATCATGATGATATACATTATCAAATCTGAAGCTAGTTTGTCTAAGGTTTTGATTCTTTTAGAAAATTAAAAAAATCAAACAATATATTCAAAAATTTTAGCATTTTTCCATGCCGTAGAAAGCTGTAATCAGTTTGAGGGATTGGCTTAATGATATCTGCCACAAACTTTACATTGGATTTATGGCTCTAGACCAACACTGTTGGTGTATAAATATTTTTTTAACAATCTCCAATTTTTTTTAAAATTAATTATTTTTTTTAACAGTTACTCGTCTGAGATGAAATGCAGCAAAATTCAAATCAAATTGACACCTTGTAAATCTCATTCCCATGGGTGGGTAAATGATTGTTTTGCATCACGCGTTCGATATCATTAAAATATCATCTGTCCAAACATCTTAAATGTCCTTTTACCCCTAAATGTATTTGCAGCACCCATATGATTCTTCACATATCAACTTTATTGACAGAAAAAATGTAAAATTTAGTTCTTACAAAACCAAAAATAACTAAAATTGATTTTTTGATTGAATCAAAGCTATCGAAAGATACCCTTTAATTCAACCACAGTATAAGAAAAGTTCAGACTCCGATATGTTGATAGCAACTTACCAAACTTACTATCTTCTTCAGTGAGAGTTTTCGATTGTAAACGTTAACTCTCACAGAAGAAGATAGTATTAGTTGCTATCAAAATACTGGTATCTGAACAATTCTTATACCGTGGTCGAATTAAAGGGAATCATTCGATTGCTTTGATTCGGTAGAATTATTCAATCACATCAAATATTACAAATTTTTTTTATGCGTCTTTATGGCAACACAAACTTATCAAAAACTTCAATTTTTATTTCATACATTTTTATTAAATTTTGCTGTCTATTGCATGTTGCCCCTTTTTCTTAGTTGGGTGAAAATCGCTTGTTTTTAAAAATTTAAAATAACTGATGAAACCAATAATTTTTCTGACCACGTCAATTTGATGCCCACCAACCTTAAAATTTTTGGTACAAAACATATAATTTTTCTTTAAAAGCAAAAAGTGTTGCATGTTGTTGACGGTATGTACTTTCTGTCTTTTTTGGTCTTGGACCACAGTTACCTACAGTTATAAATATGTTATAGAATGTTATAGAATGTTATAGAATAGTTTAATTTTTGATGATATTTATTGATTTTTCAAAGTTAAGTTTTTAAGCATTTATTTGAAAAAAAAAGAGCAAACATGATGCCAATTAGGCTTAAACCCTATCCAGAAATAGGTTATCAAAGATTGTTCCTCAAATCCACGTTCCGGTCCAGGAAAACCTAAAACTAAGAAATAAAAAACTTATCGCTAAAAATTATTACAACTTCTAGCATCGTTTAACGTGATAATGGGATGTTTCTGGTTCGAAGAAAAAACAGCCTTTAAACCTTACTGCGAAAACCACCAAGGGGTGGGAATCGGCACTTACTTCAGCGTGAACTAGGAATGGCTGCTCTCATTAAAACAGGTGAAGAGATAGGCGCGCAGTTTCATTGGTTTCGTCTCATCATAAACTGTGACCATAATAATGGCTGAACGTGAGGGTCTCGTGATGGTTCTGTTTAGTATTGAAAAAAAAAAGGAAAACCCGTAGGGTTTAAACGAGTTACAGCTAACTAGACAGCAGATACAGTTTCGAGACAGAAAAAACGGCCTAGATAAAGCGCAAACGATTGAAGTCCCAACGAACGAACGATGATGATTTTCTGCTCCGCGTGTGTGGGATCTTCCAGTTCCAGCTCCTTTTGGCTGCCGGAGAAACGCGATTTCCAATGGGGAACACGAACGATTCCCGCCCAGGAGTTGGGTTCTGTGCGGTAAATTAAGCAAAGCAGAAGTAATGGCCGGCAGTAACATAACATTTCCGTCTTATCAGCGCAAGTCCATTAGGTTTGACCACTGGATGACAGTTTTATGCGATATTTCATGGAGGATTAAAAATTATTTACTCGAGTTTTTACCCTTCTTCTGGAGCAGCCGAGGTGGCCAGGTAATCGGAACTTACCCAACTAGCAGCGAATGGTGGCTACCGAGAACCAGATCATCTGGGGCGGGATTTCTAGAGTTTGCACTGAGAAATGAGCAGTTAGCCAACGTTGCTTTCATTTTTTTTCTCTCTTTTTTGAATGGTTCAAGTTCATTAATTTACTTGCAATTGAAGCCATTGTCATTGACGTTACTGATAAATTACTGTGGGAAAAAAAGATACGATACTTAAGGAAGTCAATCGAATTAAAAAATTAAATTCACATTTTTACAGAGGCTTTGATTCGAATCTGAGCTCAAAATCGAAAAAAAAAACACAATTTGAATGAACATAACATTTAAAAAAAAAGGCTAAAGCGCATTGTATGCATTACCAGAACTCTTATAAAACTAAAATCTGCCTCTTAGGCCTTAGAAACGTCATCATAGTCAATTTTTTAAACTTCTATAAATTCATTATACTGTAAAATTTTGGTCACCAAAGCTTTCATAAAGCTTTTATATGTTAGCCATTTTTTTTTTCTTCGATTCCGTGAGTTCTCCGAGGGGTTTTTTTTTATTTTTCCGAAAATCATAATGGTTGCATTAATGAGATATGATCTGGTGAAATTACTAACAAAAAAGCAAAGTTTTATCCATGTTTTGAGCATCTTTTCTACTATCAGTCAAGATTTTAGGTAACATGTGTTTGAAATAGTATCTTAAAATAATTGTGCCTCGTCAAATATTTGGAATAAGAAAATTTTAATGAATTATTTATGTTTGTGAGAAAAAAAAATTGAAAATTTCGCGAAAACCTCTTTTAATGAATATAATTGTAATATATGACATTATGACGTCGCAAACATGATGAAATTTATTGAAAAAAGGCCTGAAAAAATATTTTCAAATACTTGACATTGTGAATCCATAAACATAGCGTAATTTTTAAGGGATTGATTGTGAATGACCGCTGGAATGAAACCACGAGTTGAAGTCGAATTCAGTTTTCTGATGCCATCTTGAAATCCAAAATGACGGCTCCCGCTGAACTTTAAATGCTGCAATTGACAAAAACCCGCATTAAACCGCCACAATATGGGTTTTGGCTAAACTAGAAGAAGTCGCTTTTTTCTTCTCTGACGCCAACTTGAAATCCAAGATGTAAGGGATAGCAAAATTTTTCATTCAAAAATTCCAGAGAACAGAAAGTAGTAGGCGATGACTTGTGCGAGCCGCACGCGTTTTTTCTTCGTCCGCAAAAATTTTGTTTCAATTAAATTCTAGTTACAAAAATTAAACTTAAACGACGAAGATGTGCAATCACCACTGCGGTTTATCATTGGAGTGATCGGAAAGCAAGGGGTTATTTATTCAATAAAATGGATAAGGAATTTCATTAAGAGTTCCTTCCCGGAAAAATGTAGTGTTCCGCCTTATGGTTGCTGGTGATCGGAGTTGCAAAATTTCGCTGCTTGTGTGTTTTTTTTATGCTGATGAAGACAGACTATTCCTCATAAAAGGGATATCTGTTTCGGTTATTTACACTTCAGAAAGCTGTTTTGTTTTTCAAAAAGTTCTATCAGCCGTTGTTCATTCAAGTCTTTTTTTTCATGTTGTTTTGCTCGAGTTCGGCCAAGATTTTTCTGTCACGTTAACGGCCAACCTTCCAAAAGGTGTTTGAAAAGGAGGAATCGTGGCATCTGAAAGTGACGGAAATGTATTGCAAATAGTTTTGTCAACAAGATTTGTTACAAGTCAGTGATTAGTTAAGTGTCCATAAATCTGCCTCAACACCCAGAGGTCAATTTTTTCTGGTTGTAACATGTGAGCTAATGGTAACACGCAAAGGCTTGCTGCGATTGCTGATATGTAAAAAGAATCTGAAAAATAAAGGTTCTGTAAAAGTAATGAAATTTTGACAAGGACCTGACAAGAACTGATAAAGATTTTTTGTAAAAACGATTGTGATAAGAAGTTGTCTGTAAGAAATAACCAACATAAAAATTCTTGCTTGCTGTAAAAAATGTGATTACCTGTTTGAATTGGCGTCAAGCTTTGGAAAGTTCGGGTGAGATCAATCCATTTTATTTTCCTTATTTGCCTTTATTACTTGTTTAATCATAAGAAGCGTTTTACAGGGAACTCCACCTTCATCCCTCCCTCGTTCCTGTGTCTTTTGCGTTTTCATCACATGGTTGGCCTGGCCGTAGTAGTATCAGCAATACATGTTCCATGTTTCAGACACTATGTTGAAAAGAAAAATGAGAACCGCAAGTTTTTCATTTTCCAGGATGCATACAAGTTTTGGCCATATTGGTGTAAGAAGAAGAAGAAAAAGAGAATTCCAGAGATATATAAAAAATTCTAAAAAATATATCGTTTGATTTTAAATATTTTTTTATTTTTGCAGTTCATTTCATATAAACAAACCTTATACCTAACTTTTACCACAGAATATAAATTGGATGTTATTAAAAAAAAAGTTTTTAAAACATATTCTTTTAGTTTTAGAGTTTTCGACTGCTCATTTAAAAGCTTGTTAACCGTAAGATGAAAATAAAATATCGCAAAAAACGACTTGGCATAGTAAATGAATTTGTTGACTTATTTGACATTGACAAAAACATTTCTTGTAATTATTGAAAACTCTAGCGGTCAAAACCTGCCATTTTAAAACAACTTTTATCTTTTTAATTTTTAAACTTTTTTATGAATTACTTTGCTTGTTCTCGTGTTACCAGAAAATGAAGCTTAGGAATAGGCAAAACCAATAATATAAGATAAACTTCATTTAAAGCTTATTTGAATTTCCTGGATAATTTAATATGCATAAATTTCTTCTTCCATTCAAATTTTAATACAAAATTAAAACGCGTTGCGCTAATTCAGTAATCAACCGAATCATCTAAAATTTTACACTGATGCTTGGTTACCCAAAAAATATTTCAAAAAAAAAAAACATATGGGAGCTAGAAGTAATTTTTTTGCAACAGTCTCTGACCAGAGGTGCAAAGCATCGCATCATTTTGCATGCAGCGTTCGACTTTTTCCCGACCAGATCAAACTAACTTTATCTTGGGAAGCGTCGGCTTGCGAACATAGCACCAGAGGTGCAAAGCATCGCATCATTTTGCATGCAGCGTTCGACTTTTTCCCGACCAGATCAAACTAACTTTATCTTGGGAAGCGTCGGCTTGCGAACATAGCACGCCGACTTTTGATTGCAAATGAACGCATCGCAACGACGCTGTGGCACGATTGGTTCAAATGACTGCATCTCTTAAGTTCATTCCGATGCTTTGCGAACAGTTCGCCTACTGATTTTAAGGCGACGTCAATCGAAGGATCCGTTCGTTTGAATTCATCGGGGATAAGTTCAAACAACCTTATCGAGATAGGGTCGTTTGAACGTTCAATTGAATGTTCACTTTTGAACGTTCAATTGAATGTTCGTCTGATGCGTTCGGCAGCCTAAGGCAAGACGCCGAGCCGTGTTTGGATGGGATGGATTATTGATATGGTGCATTGCTTGCGTGTGATGTTCGGTCGTCGCTCGACGATAGAGGGTGTCGGGTGTCTTGTAGCGCGCGGACGACTTGGTAAAGAGAATGAGGCGCAGCTACAGTTTCATTTAACGGTGCAATTTTACTGAATAAAATGCCCGAATAGCAAAGACCATGGTAATAATATATCGTAACAATGATTTTGAATTTAACAGTAAACTTCATAGTGATTTCAAAATATTTATCAACCGGTTTAAATTTTGAAAATACCATGATTTTTAAAGTTACCGTGAAGTATATCATTAATTCAAAATATTTCAAAGTTGCAAATATTTCAAAAACACGAACATCGTACGGTATCACATTGAAATTCTTGTGATTTTTATTGTACCAGTGTTCTTCATGGTTGAATGATAATCCGAACCACGCGAAAATTGGTAATTTTTTGCTTTTTTACACATTTACATTTTTTCGTGTAATGAAAATTTTGGCGCTCTAAAAACGTCACTTTCTCTCGGAGGAAGTTAACTTAAATTTAAATTTTCGCGGTCGGAATCAGTGAATCCGGACCAAGTCGAAATCAAGCTGATCGGAATCTGAACAGAAAATGATGGCTTTAAATTCGGTGATCTTGGTAAATAATTTTATTATTTATTCATTTATATGTAGGCTAACTAAACCGAAATTTTTTTTATTCTAGAAGCTGACGGAAATTCAAAGTTCCCCATGGCCAACTTTAGATGTGGGCCGTATACAATGGCTGCGACGTGGACAAGATAGACGTCCGAGGCAAACCGATATCAAACGGATTTGTGGTCTGGTACTTCATGATGTGCAGGAATCCAGCCTTGTCCCAGGATCGGGCAGAAGATGCGGTACAAGAGCCGCCAATGTTACAGTTTAGAAGCTCCGTAGTGCAGATGGTTTTTTATAGCTTCTGGAAAGTGATGATTTTTTTTTAAACAAGACGAAAAATTTGAATAAAAATTGAAGCAAACAAATGAAACCTGTTTATTTCATTCAATAGTAAATATGAATTTAGAAGAAAAAATTACTGAAAACAATAATTTTTACCATGGAATTTCACGGTCCTGGAATTATGATAAATTGTGAATTAAAATTGATGTTCAAGATTATTGAACGATTGAAATTCAAGGGAAAACAATGAACTCCACAGTTTCTTTGAAAAAAGTGGAAGCTGTAATAACCGTTAACTTTATCGTTTTGAGTTTCCAAATGTATGGGAAAAAGTCGATTTTTTCATTGTTAAGTTGCTTAACAACCCCCTTTTTTCATGGTAAATTTTGCTAAAACCATAAATTTCACTGTCCAAAACTATGAATTTGACAGTTTATTCAAGGTTTTATGTACCATGATTCGCATAGTTTCAACTATAAAATTCATGGTTGCGTGAAAATGAAATTCATGGTCTTTTCACAATGTTTTTCTATTCGGGTGCAAACCGCCAAACTACGGTTGGGCTTGTAAGGCTTGTAAGAGATTGTTTATTCTTTTTCATTCCATGTTAGGTTCAGAACTGAAGCAAACCGTCAAGACCCGCGAAATTTAATTCAAATTTTCAGATATCAGATTCAGATTTCAGATTTTAGATTTAGATTCCAGATTCAGATTTCAGATTCAGATTTCAGATTCAGATTTCAGATTCAGATTTCAGATTCAGATTTCAGATTCAGATTTCAGATTCAGATTTCAGATTCAGATTTCAGATTCAGATTTCAGATTCAGATTTCAGATTCAGATTTCAGATTCAGATTTCAGATTCAGATTTCAGATTCAGATTTCAGATTCAGATTTCAGATTCAGATTTCAGATTCAGATTTCAGATTCAGATTTCAGATTCAGATTTCAGATTCAGATTTCAGATTCAGATTTCAGATTCAGATTTCAGATTCAGATTTCAGATTCAGATTTCAGATTCAGATTTCAGATTCAGATTTCAGATTCAGATTTCAGATTCAGATTTCAGATTCAGATTTCAGATTCAGATTTCAGATTCAGATTTCAGATTCAGATTTCAGATTCAGATTTCAGATTCAGATTTCAGATTCAGATTTCAGATTCAGATTTCAGATTCAGATTTCAGATTCAGATTTCAGATTCAGATTTCAGATTCAGATTTCAGATTCAGATTTCAGATTCAGATTTCAGATTCAGATTTCAGATTCAGATTTCAGATTCAGATTTCAGATTCAGATTTCAGATTCAGATTTCAGATTCAGATTTCAGATTCAGATTTCAGATTCAGATTTCAGATTCAGATTTCAGATTCAGATTTCAGATTCAGATTTCAGATTCAGATTTCAGATTCAGATTTCAGATTCAGATTTCAGATTCAGATTCAGATTTCAGATTCAGATTTCAGATTCAGATTTCAGATTCAGATTTCAGATTCAGATTTCAGATTCAGATTTCAGATTCAGATTTCAGATTCAGATTTCAGATTCAGATTTCAGATTCAGATTTCAGATTCAGATTTCAGATTCAGATTTCAGATTCAGATTTCAGATTCAGATTTCAGATTCATATTTTGATTCAGATTTCAGATTTCAGATCCTGATTCAGATATCAGATTCAGGTTTCATATTAAGCATTCAGTTTTAGGATTAAGGTTAAGATTTTGGGTTAAGATTTTAGATTCATATTTGAGGCCCTTGGAGCCAAAAGGGGTATAAGTGCAAAATGGAAAAAATTGAGTTAACCATCTAGAACAAATCTTCGACTGTCAAACATCATATGCTGTTTTAATCACAATTTTATTTCGCTATTTTCTCATGTTTTGATATTGTTGAAAAAATCCTGCTTACTGAAAATTACTTTTTGTTTGGAGCCAAAGGGGTATAAGTGCAGACCCATTTGCTACCAAGTAATTTACTTATACGGTATAAGTTATACCCCTTTGCCACCAACCCTAACGTCATTTCCATTTAAAGTGTTCATTCCATCGGGATGAAAAAAATATGGAAATTAATGGGCATTTGAAAAGTAAATCATGTTAGAAAATCTACCACCAACAGTTAATCATTTCATTACATTTAGTGATAGTTCTGGTGAACAAAATATTACCAAATTTTTCATTTTTTCTATTCTAACCCCAATAAATGAATTCCAAATTTCTGATTTCGGGTCTTAATCAAATGGTGTACGCCATGAATTTGGGACTCAATATATTTAATCATCAACTCATTAACTCATATATGTTAAACATAAACTCATATATGTAAAACATCAACTCATAATGAGCGGAAGTCCATTTCCAATCTGAAATCTGAATCTGAAATCTGAATCTGAAATCTGAATCTGAAATCTGAATCTGAAATCTGAATCTGAAATCTGAATCTGAAATCTGAATCTGAAATCTGAATCTGAAATCTGAATCTGAAATCTGAATCTGAAATCTGAATCTGAAATCTGAATCTGAAATCTGAATCTGAAATCTGAATCTGAAATCTGAATCTGAAATCTGAATCTGAAATCTGAATCTGAAATCTGAATCTGAAATCTGAATCTGAAATCTGAATCTGAAATCTGAATCTGAAATCTGAATCTGAAATCTGAATCTGAAATCTGAATCTGAAATCTGAATCTGAAATCTGAATCTGAAATCTGAATCTGAAATCTGAATCTGAAATCTGAATCTGAAATCTGAATCTGAAATCTGAATCTGAAATCTGAATCTGAAATCTGAATCTGAAATCTGAATCTGAAATCTGAATCTGAAATCTGAATCTGAAATCTGAATCTGAATCTGAAATCTGAATCTAAAATCTGAATCTGAAATCTGAATCTGAAATCTGAATCTAAAATCTGAATCTGAAATCTGAATCTGAAATCTGAATCTGAAATCTGAATCTGAAATCTGAATCTGAAATCTGAATCTGAAATCTGAATCTGAAATCTGAATCTGAAATCTGAATCTGAAATCTGAATCTGAAATCTGAATCTGAAATCTGAATCTGAAATCTGAATCTGAAATCTGAATCTGAAATCTGAATCTGAAATCTGAATCTGAAATCTGAATCTGAAATCTGAATCTGAAATCTGAATCTGAAATCTGAATCTGAAATCTGAATCTGAAATCTGAATCTGAAATCTGAATCTGAAATCTGAATCTGAAATCTGAATCTGAAATCTGAATCTGAAATTTGAATCTGAAATCTGAATCTGAAATCTGAATCTGAAATCTGAATCTGAAATCTGAATCTGAATCTGAAATCTGAATCTGAAATCTGAATCTGAAATCTGAATCTGAAATCTGAATCTGAAATCTGAATCTGAAATCTGAATCTGAAATCTGAATCTGAAATCTGAATCTGAAATCTGAATCTGAAATCTGAATCTGAAATCTGAATCTGAAATCTGAATCTGAAATCTGAATCTGAAATCTGAATCTGAAATCTGAATCTGAAATCTGAATCTGAAATCTGAATCTGAAATCTGAATCTGAAATCTGAATCTGAAATCTGAATCTGAAATCTGAATCTGAAATCTGAATCTGGAATCTAAATCTAAAATCTGAAATCTGAATCTGAAATCTGAATCTAAAATCTGAATCTGAAATCTGAATCTGAAATCTGAATCTGAAATATGAATCTGAAACCTGAATCTGAAATCTGAATCTGAAATCTGAATCTGAAATCTGAATCTGAAATCTGAATCTGAAATCTGAATCTGGAATCTAAATCTAAAATCTGAAATCTGAATCTGAAATCTGAATCTAAAATCTGAATCTGAAATCTGAATCTGAAATCTGAATCTGAAATCTGAATCTGAAATCTGAATCTGAAATCTGAATCTGAAATCTGAATCTGAAATCTGAATCTGAAATCTGAATCTGAAATCTGAATCTGAAATCTGAATCTGGAATCTAAATCTAAAATCTGAAATCTGAATCTGATATCTGAAAATTTGAATTAAATTTCGCGGGTCTTGACGGTTTGCTTCAGTTCTGAACCTAACATGGAATGAAAAAGAATAAAAAATCTCTTACAAGCCTTACAAGCCCAACCGTAGTTGGGCGGTTTGCATTTTATTCAGTAAAATTGCACCGTTAAATGAAACTGTAGCTGCGCCTCATTCTCTTTACCAAGTCGTCCGCGCGCTACAAGACACCCGACACCCTCTATCGTCGAGCGACGACCGAACATCACACGCAAGCAATGCACCATATCAATAATCCATCCCATCCAAACACGGCTCGGCGTCTTGCCTTAGGCTGCCGAACGCATCAGACGAACATTCAATTGAACGTTCAAAAGTGAACATTCAATTGAACGTTCAAACGACCCTATCTCGATAAGGTTGTTTGAACTTATCCCCGATGAATTCAAACGAACGGATCCTTCGGTTGACGTCGCCTTAAAATCAGTAGGCGAACTGTTCGCAAAGCATCGGAATGAACTTAAGAGATGCAGTCATTTGAACCAATCGTGCCACAGCGTCGTTGCGATGCGTTCATTTTTTCCAACCACAAGTTAGGCGTCGTAGCTGATCTTAACCTTTTCAAGAAATAATCAGCTTGCGACTTTTTCTCGACGACGTTTGCGCTGAACGTTCATTTGCACCTCTGTCTCTGACACGTGATGGTGACTTCTGCTAATCTTTGAAATGCTGTATATTGTCGAATATATCATTAAAAATAAACTATTCGAAATGTAGAACAAAATAAAATATATTGACAAAATGATTGCAAAAAAACCAAACCAAATAAAATTGGGAGAAACGAGGAGCAACCAATAGAAAAACTACGAAGTAAAACTAAAAAAACACATATAAAAACAAGGCTAGAAGAAACTAGTAATGTTAAGGTGCGTTGAATAAAACTGGATGAAAAAAAGATCATCATGATTAATCAAAACCAACCAAGTGGAACCATCGGGATATGAAAAAAATAACAAAGCTAGACGTACCTACCAAAGTATAATAAGATAGAATTAGATCAAATTTAAATAGCACAACAACACCAAACCAGATTAACCAAGGCAATAAAGGTGATGGAGGTTAAACAAGACAAGAGTAAAACAAAAATATACATCATACTGAAACCAGGTAAAACAAAACATGACTAGACAAATCAAAATAAAAGACAATGAGAAAAAAAGAACAGAATAAAACAATACAGAACAACATGAAACAAAATAAATCAGGATTTTTCATGATTAAACAAGATAGAACAAGATAAGACAACCAAAAACAAAAAAAAACACTATGTTAAACAAAATAAGAAACAAGAGTTAACAACACAAAACTAGATGTAACAAATAAAATTCAATAAACAATATCAAACTAATCGAAACAAGTTCAACTAATGTTAAAAATACATAAGAAGTAAACAATAGAAAACAAGATTAATAAGACTTAGCTAGGAAAAACAAAAATAAATGATAGGAGAGGTAAAGTAAATTAAAACAAAATAATAAAAAAAAACAAGCTAACGTAGGTAAAAATGACAAAAAAATCAAATCAATCCAATAAAAGACTGTTTTAACTATTAATTTTTCCTTCGATTTTGTATACAATTTTTAGTTTGGTTTCTTTTAGGTTGTATTATCATGATTTGTAATATCAGGTCTCATCTTCTCACCTCTTCTAGTCTCACCTTGTTTATTGTTGTTATACATATAATTATTTTGCCTTGCTTTAACTTTTTTTTTATCTTGTTTTGTTTTATTTTTATGTGGCTTAATCTTGTTAAATTTGAAATGATTTAGTTTTAACTAGTTTATCATTTTTTATTTGTTGAAAGTATGTTTCATCTTGTTAAATATGGTTTTATATTATTATGTATACCCACTTTCTTTTATGCTCTCGTTCTGTTCATTTTAATTTTTATCATCTTGTTTTGTCATGTTTTATCTTGTTTAAGTTTGCTCTAAATTGAAGATGCCTCATTTTGATTTTTATCAAGTTTAATCTTGTTGTATCTTATTTCAACTGTTTATATCAAGCGTCATATTGTGGTTGTTTCATGCGATATTCAGTGAATAACAGCATTTTCAAATTCATCGAAAGCCGCCATCTTGAATTTCAAAGTGGCATTTGAAAGCAGGCTTCTTTTCGTTTAGTATTTCACTCTTTACACAAATTTTGGAGGTTTCATGCAGCTATTTTTTTTTAATTTTATTTTTTTTTAAATTTTTTAGAATGCTAATATATATTAAAACAATAATATATATTTATATGATCTGATCAAATATACACTTCACTTGTTTGAAGTTGCATGAGCACACACTTATTGGCAAAACGTAATATTGAAGTTTCTTTTATTCAGAATACATTTTGTTATGATTAATTGGCTACCACTTTGAAATTCAAAAAGGCTTAAAGTGGGTCAGATGAGCAGAAAAAATCATGATATGATCACAAGCCTTTCGAAGTCTATTGGTGAAGTCATTCGTTTTTTGTTTCAAGCAAAGATAAAGTGTGCCCAGTAGATTTTTTTTTAAATTGATTTAACTCGGCAAAAAGGTAATTAAAGCACACACATACTCCAAAAAAAATAAATGAAACCACCAAAATGTGAAATATTTCGAAGACGATAGCAAACCCTTAGTGAAAACTTTTTAAATGTTTTAATCAACATGACTCAGCATCAAAACCGTCGACAAAAATTTCGAGTTTTTTACCAAAAATATCTGTAATTCTTAAATTCGACCAAAAATCTGTGTCGATTATCCGTAATGCTATTTTAATTTTTTTATTTATAGAAAATTGTGCCAAACATCGATCAATAGAGTAGGTAATTTTACTTGGAAATAAAAATTTCCAAAGTCATAAAATTTTCATAAATAAGCTTTAGAAACCATATCAGTCAGTGGTGTGTATTAATTTTTTTATTTAATCCATAAAATCTGTAAAAAATATTCTAATTTTTTATAATTCTTTGAAGAAATTCGCTTAAAAATTTCTGAATTATAGATTTTTAGTGATTTCAACATACATGCTCAAAGTGGCTTATGATATAACTAATGTCCAGGAGTTCGAACCCAAGAGTAAACATCGAACACAGTTGTACCTGATAAGTTTTTCAATGATGCTCCGCCAACTGCATCGTTGATATGAAGTCGAGAATGACATATCTAAAGATGTCAAAACGACTCTCATTTAAAATTTTTATGCAGAACTTGAAAACAGTATTTTCACCATTTGTAGGAGAAAAAAATCGGGACTAGAAGGACAAACTTAAAACGAGGAAAAATTTACAGAAAGTCATTGACCCTTATTCTGCGCCGCGCGTGACGTGACGATTGTCACCTCACCTCGGAGTCACCGTGAGTTTTGTCACCTTATTCCCGGAGTCGATGTCGGTAAAGTGACAGAGGTGAGTGACTGAATGAACACATCTGTCTAAATGGTAGAATTTGATTTGTTTTCGTTCGCGCTTAGAATTTTCCAAACAGATTTTTAAAGCTGTTAGTGAGAATTCCGGTTCGTAAAAGGCCACCAACGAGTCATAAGGTGACAGCAAGCAACTATAGCGAAAAAACGGGCATTTTTGTGCGTCCTAAGCGGAGAAAGCTGAAACCGGAAACTCCAACTAGAAGGAAGAAAATAACAATCGGCGCTGCTGCTGCAACCAACCGGTGTCCACAAACGGATTCAAGTGAGTAAGGTAATTTTTCTTTTAAAATGCTTGGCCAGAACAGCTTCCGATTGGTGTCATTTTACAAGATATAAGCGATTCACGTGTTTTTTTTTTGTTTTCAGTTAGTGCTGCCGATCTAGGTGCTTTCCCCGAGGTTACCACCGTGGCATGCCGGAAATCATAAGCCCACAGCCCGGTCGCCAATAGATCATAGTATCATAGGGATTATGGAATACCGAGCACTGGTATCGAAGTCAACAAGGCTGCAGCAGCATCATTTATTTTCATTTCTTTTCTTGCTCGTCACCACCTAAAAAGTACCGACAGTCGTCACCTAAAATCCTAAAGGTATGAGCCGAATAAAGATGTTACGAAAATAACTTATCGGAAACAAATAGTTTGGAATTTCATTCAGCAAAATTCAGCAGAAATCCCTTAAAAACCGCTCAACTCCAACCCGTTTATAAAAAGAAATTTTCGTCGTTTACAAATTGATAGATAAATGAAAGCTTTAAAACATGCTGGGTTTATTTTTTTGATTGATTTCTAATAACTAACAACACCGCTTTACTGTAATTTTCGTAAATTTTCATTTCATTTCTATCTCGTCGTCACCTGAAAACGTACCGACAATTGTCACCTAAAATCGTCACCCGAATGCGACGATTCTCACCCACGGTGACTACGAGAATAGGGTAAGAACTCACAAAGTTCATTCGAAGTGACGTTCCTCACCTAAACCGACTGCTGGAATAGAGTGACTTGGGTGACTCTACTATCGTCACGTCACTCGAGGCGCAGAATAAGGGCCATTGAATTTTAATAACGCTTCATCGTTCATTGTTGAGAAGACAGTGATTTCCTTAAAACATATTTTATCCACTATCTCTCACTTATCAAATACGGTATTCTAGCTGTTTAAATCTTTCAAGTAAATCTTTTCACAGGGATAAGGCACTTTTTGCCATATTTGGTGACTAAAGAATTCAATTTCCTTTTGTAGAAGTTCGGAAACAAAACGAACGCTACAACGTGCCGAATAAATAAATCCCAGCCTGGCCGACATGCATCGTCTCTCTCAGTAGTTGCGACTTATTGATGCAAACGAACCTTCCAGTATTTATTGATAAGTAAACACAATAAAATTAATATCAATGTGCTAATTTATTCGGGCAAACTTCAGTCTCCCACCGACGACGACGACCACGCTGACGACAAAGCCTTTGCTGGAGACTGGCTGGGAAGGATTTCTTTTGGAGTTTTTTTCTGTTTGAACGATGAACATAACTACGACAAGGCACCTCATTGGCCGACAGTCCCCGATTCCAGGTATAATAGTAAGTTATGGTTTGTTGTTCTAGCCTACCGTGGACTTCCCGGACCAGAAATGCCTCGGACCATCATGGCGGTGTCGGATAGAACAGGGCTGGTGTTCCTGTATCGGAACTTCTCTCCTAGCCGGGTGTGGGAAGAAAGTTTCATTCCTTCTCGAGGGAAGGTGCATTCGGAAGGCATTTATTGCACCAGGATATTACAGTGTGGCGTATTGGGGCAATAAAGTAGTAGAAACACAGCCTTTATAAAACTTCGGCGACCCGGACGAAACGCTCATAAAGTGTTCCATTGTGAGGTCTCTTTGTTTTGGTGCTGAAGAAGGAGCCGTAAATTGTTGTTTTCGTAAAATGTGCTAATGCTTCTCGTTTTGTTTCCTCGAGAAATTGTGTTAATTTTTGGAGCTCCTTCAGTTTGGCACTTATTTCAAATTAATTTGAAAATTGAGGACCTCAAAGTGTTTATGCATCATTTACAGTTTTCGTTTAACTTAAGCCAGGGTGAATAAACGATCTCAAAATAGGCAGTTTCGACTTTGAAGTATCTTTAAGATGAGAATTATATTTTTTTGTAACGTTGAAAGTTATGAACTTGAAAAGTGATACAGTAGATAGAACTTAAAAAGTAAAGCATTAAAGAAAAAAAGTAGCACAGTAGTTAAGCAATTACGTAGTGAAGAAGAAAAAAAGTAGAGAGGTGAAGTAGTAAAGTAGTAAAGTAGTTAAGTTGTGAAGTAGTAAAGTAGTAAAGTATTAAAGTAGTAAAGTAGTAAAGTATTAAAGTAGTAAAGTAGTAAAGTAGTAAAGTAGTAAAGTAGTAAAGTAGTAAAGTAGTAAAGTAGTAAAGTAGTAAAGTAGTAAAGTAGTAAAGTAGTAAAGTAGTAAAGTAGTAAAGTAGTAAAGTAGTAAAGTAGTAAAGTAGTAAAGTATTAAAGTAGTAAAGTAGTAAAGTAGTAAAGTAGTAAAGTAGTAAAGTAGTAAAGTAGTAAAGTAGTAAAGTAGTAAAGTAGTAAAGTAGTAAAGTAGTTAAGTAGTAAAGTAGTAAAGTAGTAAAGTAGTAAAGTAGTAAAGTAGTAAAGTAGTAAAGTAGTAAAGTAGTAAAGTATTAAAGTAGTAAAGTAGTAAAGTAGTAAAGTAGTAAAGTAGTAAAGTAGTAAAGTAGTAAAGTAGTAAAGTAGTAAAGTAGTAAAGTAGTAAAGTAGTAAAGTAGTAAAGTAGTAAAGTAGTAAAGTAGTAAAGTAGTAAAGTAGTAGTAGTAAAGTAGTAAAGTAGTAAAGTAGTAAAGTAGTAAAGTAGTAAAGTAGTAAAGTAGTAAAGTAGTAAAGTAGTAAAGTAGTAAAGTAGTAAAGTAGTAAAGTAGTAAAGTAGTAAAGAAGTAAAGTAGTAAAGTAGTAAAGTAGTAAAGTAGTAAAGTAGTAAAGTAGTAAAGTAGTAAAGTAGTAAAGTAGTAAAGTAGTGAATCATCAAAGTAGTGAATCATCAAAGTAGTGAAATTGTAACCTCAAGAAATGATTCGCGAATTAGGTTTCAAACATTGCATTCCACAATGCTCGAAATGCATTCCACTCAACTTGCAAGAAAACCATCTCCATTTTGAAACTCTGGTAGCTCAGGGCTACACATTATCCATCATCATAATTTGCATCGTTTTTCTTGCTCTGTTGCTTCCCATCACTTCTATCCATATCGCCATAAGCCACCAGGGAAGCTATCCAAAGCCACGCCACGCCGCGACCAACCACGAGCTGGTCAAACCGCTTCATCAAACGCCCACACACGATTCGGCATCGACGAATGGCTAAGCAGGAGAAATATGTGGCCGAATGCACCCCATTAATTGATTCCCCTGTTTCGCCAACACCTTTTTCTCTCTCCAATAACCGATTCAAGCCCATGTTCGCGTTCGCTCCTCCGTGTGTCTGTGTGCGCTTATGCGTGTTAATCAATGTTCACAATATGGCTTAAACGGTACACGGTCGATCGGTTGTTCGGCTGAAAGTGCTGATGAAGATGCTCGGCCCGGATCAGAACGCCACCGT
This sequence comes from Uranotaenia lowii, assembly GCF_029784155.1. NCBI lineage: Eukaryota > Metazoa > Arthropoda > Insecta > Diptera > Culicidae > Uranotaenia > Uranotaenia lowii. The sequence continues at coordinate 1,074 of NW_026598237.1, read as the reverse complement.
CTCGCAGGAGAGAGAAAATCAAACCAGTTTCAGAGGACCACCACGAAATGCTACCACCAGAGAGAGAGAGAGAGCTCCACACCCGTTCGATATTTCTGGGACCTCTAGGCTCCAATCCGTGCTCCCCATTCACGATAAGCTGACCACATGGAGCCGGATCCGGTCTATTTAATTGCAATTTTATGATAACACGGAATCTCGTTAATGCTCAACCATTGGCGTTTTACGGGATCCAAGCCGGACTTTGGTGGGACTCAGCCCTGTTATCACTTAATACCTCCTCTTTATATTATCATCAATTTGTAGTTCATCGGAATGCGGAAATTATTGACGGACAGAAGATTTGTTCCAAGGTGACACTGCACTGTTGGGAAAGTTTAATGAAACGCTATGCTATGATGAACATGAAATTTTGAAACCGGGTAGTTGTTGGCAATTTCATTCCTAGACCGATCGATACTTTTTTGCTCATCTTCACACACTTTAGTAAAAAACGCATTTCCATTGAATGTCTGATTTAAATTTTGGATTTAAAATTGTAAGTTATTCGATCTTTTCAGAACAGATAGGTTGTAGAATATCCACTCTGTAAATTGCATATCATAGATAGGAATTCGTTTAAAATCTGATTCATTGAGCTTAAAATTAAATTTGACCTACATAGATGATACTCAACAAATTGGTATTGCAGGCCCAGTCCTTTACCTGCATTAAAGATCTACTCGACTTATTTGGAATAAGTTTGGAACAAATTGTAACACTAGGAGAGAAGCATGCACATGAGCAGACATCAGTTTTCTATACGTTGGAGTAATTTTCATATTGAAATCTCCTTAAGTTTTCGAGATTTCTAGTTTGTTTATAAAAGTTGACTAAATGGCCGAACCTCAAACCGTGCTAAACGCGCGTATTTATGTTTTAAGCAAAATTTCAGCTTTCTGGCTATATTTTCGTATAATTTTATTGAAAACGCTTGAAACTAATTCACATAGGGCAAAGCTATCTATATATATATAAATGAATTTCTGTCTATCTGTCTGTCTGTCTGTCTGTCTGTCTGTCTGTCTGTCTGTC
>NW_026598236.1:0-46902 GCF_029784155.1 Uranotaenia lowii | reverse complement strand
GTGGGATCGTAGATTTCACGGTTCGAACGGATGAATTCTTCCGGCATTTTAGATTTTTCGTTGCTCGATAAATGCGGAGTTCAGGAAATTTTATTGTTTACAAAACAGCTAAAAAACATCAACAGGTTGCAAACGCTCGTTTCGGGACAATCAAATTCGGAAAAATGTTTACTCAACACGCTCACCTGATTTCCACCGTTTTTCAATAATTTGTAAACCGTTTGAAACATTTGCGGTTAGTAAAAATATTTTGTCTGTTTTCAATATAATATATTATGACGTAATATCATTTAAATTCAAAATTATAGTGATGCATTTTTATGAGGTTAACAAAACAAGAATCAAGCGTTTAAAAAAAGATGAATTATTTTGATTCAGAAGTTGCATTAGCCTACAAAACTATTATTTTTATATTTTCATTAAATATTCTTTTTTAAAGGAGATCAGTTAACTCTCCTGAATTCTGCAATTTGGTAGGACATATTAATTTTATTCATGAAATTGAATAAAAACTCATGAGATGGTTTTAAATATTCATGAAATGATTTGACATGAACGAGCGTGTTATTGTTTATTAAAATACACTTCGTCTAGATTTAGTCATCAGTGGTTGAAAAACAAAAATTATACACGGAGAAAAAATAAACCGAACAAATCAACCGAAGGGGCTTATAAATAATCGGAAACCGTTTGTATAAATTTGGAAAGCTGTTTTTGAGCCATTCTTCTTTTTTTGGATTGCTAAACAGCAATTTTCTGACATAAATTAATGCTATTTGTACACTTTAATTGAAACCAACAATGATTTTTTTTTTAATGTTAAAACACGCGTTTATGAAAATATTTATTATTTTGCCAACAATCACTTAAGGGGGGGGGGGGTAGGGTCTAACACTTTCAAAAAATCGATTTTTTATTTTCTTCTTATTTTCTTATTGTAAAACATTTCAAGAATGTTGTGTCAAATTTCCAAGTCAATTGAAGCAAACCTGTAGAAGTTATAGGCTTTTATCTCCTCCTATCTAATACTGCAAGAAAGCAAGAGCAGAAACTTCAAACGCGTTTTTCTCGAAAGCACAATTTTAAAGTCCGTGGACATCGTCATTTGAAAACTACTTATCCGATTCTTTTCAAATTTGGAACACATTTTCTACATGTAAAATACCAGACCCCAACGTTTTTCTTTTTTGATTTTTTTACTTTGGGGAGATTTTACAGATTAAAAATGGCGGATTTTTTCGTGAAAAATCGTAGTTTTTACTTCAAACAGCCACAAAAATTTCATAAAAAATGTTTTAAGTAAAATAAAAACGTTGGGGTCCAGAAAAACATCTATTAAAAATATTTTGCTCTGATTTTTTGATTTCAGATGATTCTGTGCTGAGATACAGTGTCCACCGCAAATCCTGTTTTCTAAAAGGCATCCTCGAAAATGCTCCGTCGCCGGCTCATTTTTCAATATTTTTTTCTAAGAAAAAATTGCTAAATGATCTTTTAACAATGCTTTGTATAATGCAAAAAATTTGAATACATTTGTTTGAACGATAGCTCTAGAAACAAATCGTGAAAATGGTGTTTTTTTTTACCCGTTAGAACCTACCCCCCCCTTAAAGAACTTTTGCTACTTATTATAATAAGCACTCAATTGAAAAAAAATGACAAAAATGACAAAAATGACAAAAATGACAAAAATGACAAAAATGACAAAAATGACAAAAATGACAAAAATGACAAAAATGACAAAAATGACAAAAATGACAAAAATGACAAAAATGACAAAAATGACAAAAATGACAAAAATGACAAAAATGACAAAAATGACAAAAATGACAAAAATGACAAAAATGACAAAAATGACAAAAATGACAAAAATGACAAAAATGACAAAAATGACAAAAATGACAAAAATGACAAAAATCACAAAAATCACAAAAATCACAAAAAAGACAAAAATGACAAAACTGACAAAAATGACAAAAATGACAAAAATGACAAAAGTGACAAAAATGACAAAAATGACAAAAATGACAAAAATGACAAAAATGACAAAAATGATAAAAATGACAAAAATGACAAAAATGACAAAAATGACAAAAATGACAAAAATGACAAAAATGACAAAAATGACAAAAATGACAAAAATGACAAAAATGACAAAAATGACAAAAATGACAAAAATGACAAAAATGACAAAAATGACAAAAATGACAAAAATGACAAAAATGACAAAAATGACAAAAATGACAAAAATGACAAAAATGACAAAAATGACAAAAATGACAGAAATGACAAAAATGACAAAAATGACAAAAATGACAAAAATGACAAAAATGACAAAAATGACAAAAATGACAAAAATGACAAAAATGACAAAAATGACAAAAATGACAAAAATGACAAAAATGACAAAAATGACAAAAATGACAAAAATGACAAAAATGACAAAAATGACAAAAATGACAAAAATGACAAAAATGACAAAAATGACAAAAATGACAAAAATGACAAAAATGACAAAAATGACAAAAATGACAAAAATGACAAAAATGACAAAAATGACAAAAATGACAAAAATGACAAAAATGACAAAAATGACAAAAATGACAAAAATGACAAAAATGACAAAAATGACAAAAATGACAAAAATGACAAAAATGACAAAAATGACAAAAATGACAAAAATGACAAAAATGACAAAAATGACAAAAATGACAAAAATGACAAAAATGACAAAAATGACAAAAATGACAAAAATGACAAAAATGACAAAAATGACAAAAATGACAAAAATGACAAAAATGACAAAAATGACAAAAATGACAAAAATGACAAAAATGACAAAAATGACAGAAATGACAAAAATGACAAAAATGACAAAAATGACAAAAATGACAAAAATGACAAAAATTACAAAAATGACAAAAATGACAAAAATGACAAAAATGACAAAAAGAACTAAAATGACAAAAATGACAAAAAAGATAAAAATGACAAAAAAGACAAAAATGACAAAAATGACAAAAATGACAAAAATGACAAAAATGACAAAAATGACAAAAATGACAAAAATGACAAAAATGACAAAAATGACAAAAATGACAAAAATGACAAAAATGACAAAAATGACAAAAATGACAAAAATGACAAAAATGACAAAAATGACAAAAATGACAAAAATGACAAAAATGACAAAAATGACAAAAATGACAAAAATGACAAAAATGACAAAAATGACAAAAATGACAAAAATGACAAAAATGACAAAAATGACAAAAATGACAAAAATGACAAAAATGACAAAAATGACAAAAATGACAAAAATGACAAAAATGACAAAAATGACAAAAATGACAAAAATGACAAAAATGACAAAAATGACAAAAATGACAAAAATGACAAAAATGACAAAAATGACAAAAATGACAAAAATGACAAAAATGACAAAAATGACAAAAATGACAAAAATGACAAAAATGAAAAAAATGACAAAAATGACAAAAATGACAAAAATGACAAAAATGACAAAAATGAAAAAAAATGACAAAAATGACAAAAATGACAAAAATGACAAAAATGACAAAAATGACAAAAATGACAAAAATGACAAAAATGACAAAAATGACAAAAATGACAAAAATGACAAAAATGACAAAAATGACAAAAATGACAAAAATGACAAAAATGACAAAAATGACAAAAATGACAAAAATGACAAAAATGATAAAAATGACAAAAATGACAAAAATGACAAAAATGACAAAAATGACAAAAATGACAAAAATGACAAAAATGACAAAAATGACAAAAATGACAAAAATTACAAAAATTACAAAAATTACAAAAATGACAAAAATGACAAAAATGACAAAAATGACAAAAATGACAAAAATGGCAAAAATGACAAAAATGACAAAAATGACAAAAAGAATTAAAATGACAAAAATGACAAAAACGACAAAAATGACAAAAATGACCATAAAATTCAAATGTTTGGTTAGATTCAAATCCACTTGGTTGAAATAGCATTCGAGAAAAGAGAGTACAGCAAAAATAATTCACCGTCAGAAATTTGCAAAACAGCAGCAAACCTACAGGCTGGATAACCTTTTTGCCGGCTGTAGATAAGGATCATTCTGAATTTGTTTGCCGCAATGTTCAAAAAGTCTATACAATGACATCGCCATATAATTGCATCTTTTGTAACGAGGTTTGCCTTTTAAACGCATTGTTATATCATACAAATAATATGTACCACCCTGTTAAATATCTTTGGCGGTCTGTCTTCTACAAACCGTATTGAGTATGTACATCTTGGGGATCGAAAATGAAAACGATCATTGTAAAACCACGCTCCGAATAATAAAGTTAATAGTTAAGTAGTTAACTGTTGTGTGTAATTTCTCTGCCGTCACAACAGTTCTGGCGACGAGAATGGAGAATGTACGATCCGGACGTACCGGAAATGCTGCTGCTGCTGTTGGGGCTTCTGCTGCTGCCTCGGGCGCTGATGCGTTTGCCGCTCCCCCTCACTTTGCGATCGATCCATTCGACAGAAACAAATTACGATGGACTCGATGGGTTGAGCGATTAGAAACAGCGATGTGGATTCATGGTGTAAGAGACGAAGAGATGCGGAGGAATTTGCTGCTCCACCATATGGGACCGGAAACCTATGACGTCATTTGCGACAGGATTGCTCCGGATGCTCCCCGTGCAAAAACCTTCCAGGAAATCGTTGGCATTTTGGAAGCACACTACAATCCCCAGCCCCTCGAAGTTGCTGAAAATTTTCGTTTCATCAATCGCCATCAAGGTGATGCTGATGCAGTTTCTCCGGAAGAATCAGTTGATGATTATTTGGTTGCCCTCCGACGAATAGCAGTGTCATGCGATTTCGTTAGATTCAACTATCTCGAACGTGCATTACGGAATCAGCTGGTATTTGGAGTCAAGCGGAGTGATATTCGAGCTCGATTGCTAGAAACTCGAAACCTTACCCTCCAGCAGGCTCGTGACATTGCTGTGAGTATGGAGCTGTCTCGGAAAAGTGGAGCAGAAATAGAAGGGAACTCATCACGACAAGATGTAAACGCTGTGCAACGATCAAAGGGCAACATCAAAAGTGCGAATAAAAACTGTAGGGAAAAGTCCTTATCGGAAAATCAAAAAGCTTCTTGTTTCCGTTGCGGAGACGAACTGCACTTTGCAAATAAGTGTAAATATAAAAATACATTGTGTTTGTTCTGCGGAAAAAAAGGACATTTGGAGAAAGTTTGTATGGCCAAATCCGCTGGGAAGAAATCTGGCAAAGTACATGCAAACTATCTTGACAATGATTCCGATAGTGAAGATTCTGGTAGTATTGAAATTCGTGAAGTTTGTAACGTGGACAAGATGCCGCGATATGGCAAAATCTGGTTAAACGTTCGCGTAAACGACGTGGAAATTCGGTTCGAAGTCGATACTGGATCGCCGGTCAGTATCATTAATGCCCAATGCTGGAAAAAACTGTTGCCAAGTGTACGTTTGAACAATTGTGATACGAATCTCGTAAGCTACTGTAATACCAGCATTAAAGTTTTGGGTATTCTCGAAGTGCTCGTAAAAGTTGGAACAAACAGTGAAACTCTTCCCCTTTACGTTGTGGATTCCGGAAAACATCCACTTCTCGGGCGCGAGTGGTTAAAGAAAATGACCGTCGATTGGAACAAGATACTTCCACGCGCGAGTGAAGTGAATTTGGTTGCTGCTACCCCCTGGAATGCCGCCCTGCAAAAAGTGCTGGATAAATATCCAAAAGTGTTCGATGATTCGATCGGAAAAATTTCTAAAGTGCAAGCCTCTTTACCGCTGAAGAAAGATGCGAAACCAGTGTTTTTGAAGGCAAGGAAAATACCGTTTAACATGCAGAAAGTGGTCGAAGAAGAATTGGATTCCCTAGTTGCCGAGGGCGTACTTACTAAAGTTAACCAGAGCAACTGGGCTACGCCTATAGTTCCGGTGAAAAAGTCCCATAACCGAGTTCGCATCTGCGGGGACTACAAACAGACGGTTAACCCGAACCTTGTGGTGGATAAACATCCGTTGCCTACTGCGGACGAGTTATTTGCCTCTTTAGCTGGTGGCGATAAATTCTCAAAAATCGACCTCGTTCAAGCTTACTTGCAGCTGGAAGTCGATCCAGAGGATAGAGAAATTTTGACACTGAGTACTCATCGAGGATTGTACCGGCCAAACCGCCTTATGTATGGTGTTGCATCGGCTCCTGCAATTTGGCAACGCCAGATGGAAAGTATTTTGCAAGGCATCGAGGGTGTCAGTGTTTTCCTCGACGACATCAAGGTTACCGGACCAGATGACCAAACACATTTGCTGCGCCTTGAGCAAGTTCTCCGGCGATTGAATGACCGGAATATTAGAGTGAATAGATCGAAGTGCGATTTTTTTGTGAAGAAGATAGAATACTGTGGATACTTGATTGACAAAGAAGGAATCCACAAAATACACAAGAAAATCGAAGCCATCCAAGATATGCCAAGACCCAAAAACAAGGACGAGGTTCGGTCGTTTGTCGGATTAATAAATTATTATGGGCGCTTCTTTGAAAATCTGAGTACTGTGTTGTATCCTTTGAATAATTTACTTAAGAACGACGTTCCTTTCGACTGGAATAAAAAATGTGAAGAATCTTTCAAGAACGTGAAGTCACAGATGCAGTCCGATAATTGTCTTGTGCATTATTCACCCGATCTGCCCCTGCTGCTAGCCACGGACGCCTCTCCGTATGGGGTCGGAGCTGTATTGAGCCACATTTACGCAGACGGTACGGAACGTCCGATACAATTCGCGTCCCAAACATTGAACCGGGTACAGCAAAACTACATGCAAGTGGACAGAGAGGCGTACGCCATCATATTCGGTGTCAAGAAATTTTTTCAATTCTTGTATGGCCGAAGCTTCACTCTGATAACAGACAACCAAGCGATTACAAAAATCTTCGGAGAGCATAAAGGGTTGCCAGTCATGTCTGCTCTTCGAATGCAACATTATGCAACCTACCTGCAATCGTTCGACTATCAAATACGCTTCCGGAAATCTGCAGATCATGGTAATGCAGATGCTTTATCTCGGATTCCAGTAAAAGATACTGATCCTGACAAAATGATTGAGGAGACGGATGTGATCGAAATGAATCAAATCGATACGCTTCCATTAACTCCAGCCGAACTCGCCCAAGCTACAGCCGAAGATCAGACGGTACGTATCCTTATACAGGGAATCAAACATGGCCAACAAGTTCAAGGTCGTGATCGCTTTGGAGTAGATCAAACTGAGTTCTCATTACAGAAAGGTTGTCTACTACGAGGAATCCGAGTCTACGTGCCCCCACCCCTCCGGAAACGGGTATTAGAAGAGCTGCATTCTACTCACTTTGGAACAACACGTACCAAATCCTTAGCCAGGGGCTATTGTTGGTGGGTCGGGTTGGATCAAGCAATAGAAGAGATGATCCTCAACTGCGCTGATTGTCAAGCTGTACGCCCGGAACCCGCTAAGATGAGACTTCATTGTTGGGAAACTCCTACTGAACCTTTCCAGAGGGTTCATGTTGACTTCGCTGGACCGTTCCTCGACACCTACTTCTTTATACTCGTTGACGCCTACAGTAAGTGGCCGGAGATCAAAGTCTGCAAATCGACCACAGCCGAAAGTACAGTGATAATGTGCCGTGAGATTTTTAGCACTTTTGGGATACCTTCGGTACTTGTTAGCGATCACGGAGTGCAGTTTACGTCGGATCTGTTTCAACAATTCCTCAGAATGAACGGTGTAGTCCATAAGATGGGTGCACCTTACCACCCAGCTACCAATGGGCAAGCTGAGCGTTACGTTCAAACATTCAAACAGAAGCTTAAAGCTCTGAAGTGCTCCAAGTCTCAACTTAACCTGGAATTATCCAATATTTTGCTTACCTATCGCAAAATGCTGCATCCAACTACAGGCCAATCGCCGTCCATGTTAATGTTCGGTAGACAAATACGTTCAAGACTAGATCTTATGTTGCCGAAAAATGAGATCATTGCGCCTACCAATTATGCTGTGCGGCAGTTTGAAGACGGTGACCGTGTGAGAGTACGAGACTTCCTGTCCAAAGACAAATGGAAGTTTGGACGAATCATCGAAAAAGTTGGAAAGCTGCGTTATTCTGTTCGCCTCGATGACGGTCGTCTTTGGGAACGCCATATTGATCATGTGGTTGGTGTAGGCAACAATCTTCCTGAATCGGTGGATCGTCCTAGGCTGGAGAAAGGCGCCGAATATCATCCGGTTACTGAAAGTGCGGTACCTAGAGTTGCAAGTCCGACAATGCAAGGTGCTGCTGCAAATTCCGAAACAACAAGGGCTGCTGTTCCTTCGGTGGTAAACACCAGTGATCCTTTGGCGGCAAGTGCTGCCTCCGAAGTACCAGGCGGTGCTGCAGTAGGTGGAATACGACCAGGGTCCCTTCAACGACCAGGAACTTCAACGGTGTCACCAGCTAGTGATAGTGCTACGCCTCCAAGGCGTTCGACAAGAGTGATTAAACCTCCCCAGAGACTCAATCTCTAGTTTTTGTATTTTAACTATAAGCAGAAGAATACTTTCTTACCGAGGGGAGAGTTGTTATATCATACAAATAATATGTACCACCCTGTTAAATATCTTTGGCGGTCTGTCTTCTACAAACCGTATTGAGTATGTACATCTTGGGGATCGAAAATGAAAACGATCATTGTAAAACCACGCTCCGAATAATAAAGTTAATAGTTAAGTAGTTAACTGTTGTGTGTAATTTCTCTGCCGTCACAACACGCATAATGAAGGAAAAAAAAACGGTAGTGATTCTATGGTGATTTATTAATGTGTCGTTAACAAAAAAAAAACACAATGTGCAAACATAGAAAGCTTTCGTCTGTCTAAAAAATGGCCTGGCATCAGCGACATTTTGGCGAACAGAAAAACAGGTTTGCCTCGACTAAATTGCTTGCAAACAATATCAACATGAGCCGAAATTATGTTGAACGGAATGATGCTGAATTTTAGTCGTTGAAGTAACGATTACTAAAGTTGGATTTCAATTATATGCAAAAAAAAACCAAAAATATGTTTTAATTCTGAATTCACAAGGAATAACAGTTATTTGTACGACGGACATGAAAAATAAAAAAAAACTATGGGATGCGCAGTGGCTCTAGAGAAACGTATCAGGAGCCATCTTTATATTTATACACGAATACTCAATGCTCAAAGTTTGATTAAACAGAGAAACAGAAATCCTATCCAAGAAAGAAACAAGACTTTAAGGATACATTTTGACAGACAGATCTACATGACAAAAAAAGGAAATCTAAGGGCCGTACAATGCTTATTAAGATGAATATAATTAAATGCCTTACTAGCTAAAAAAACGAAGAACCTAGATGCGAAATAAGTTATAAAGCCCTTAATCATTAATCTTTTATAATTTAAATTCTGATATTTTGGTCATCAATCTGAAATCACTTTTTAAATAATTTATTTTGAATCCGTTTCATGAATCTGAATAAAAAAAATCGAATAATGAATCTAATTCTGATTTTCCAATACTTTATCAACATTTTGCAGCTTGAAATGTTTGAATTCAGCATAAGAACTTCGAATCTGAATATGAAACAAAAACTCAAAAATATTTTCAAAACTTTTTTCATATTCTTAAAAGTAATGTCCTTATATTGAAAATACATATAAGTTACAAACACTATAAATAAAATGTTGAATAAAATGCAAAATCAAATTTGAACAAGCAAAAAACAAGCTTACTACTTATTTCTTATGATAATTCGAACTGCAAATCACCAGAATCAGCCTCTAAAAATAATTCAATCTTATTTAAAACTTAATACTTATTCAGAGCTGAATTTCTGTCAACAAGTGAGAAAATTTTAAGAATTTGAATTTGAACTCTCAACTTGGGACTAGTTCTGGAGGTTTTGGCATCAGTTTTGAATCAAGATTGTAACTCTTGAATAACCTTACTCAATCTTAGAAATTTGATTAAAAAATTTAAATTTTAAATATAGAGTAGAAAACCTTACTTGCTTTTCCTGGACTCTCATAGGAGGGAACACCCCGACCCTCCATTACTAAGGCCTTGCATTGATCTAGTTTTAATCTTTTATAGCAGGGGTGAGCAACCTTTTGACCCAACGGGCCAATTTAAATTTGAAACCATGTCGGAGGGCCGCACTCAATATTTTTTTTTTGAGATATTTATCAGAACTTCACATCATTTTTCATAACTACAAATTTTTGGCGAAAACAAATCTGAACAAGAAAAGATAAAACGAATTCACGTGTTCAAAAACAGAAATTCAACACGGCTTTTTAAATACCGGTATTGAAAAGGTACCTCACTAAATCTTCGTCATTTTTAAATTCTCTCAATTTTTTAATAATACATCTTGGCGAACATTCGTTTTTACAACATTCTTGTTTAAACCGATGATACTATTCGTCATCACTTCCATTTAAAATCTTTTGGAGCTTACCGCAGTGATAACTAAGAAAGTGATGAATATATTTTTTAAGAGATCACAGTCTTCTTAGCGTTGGACGTTTAACCGCTATTTGACTTTCTGTGATTTTTTCCTATCATTAAAACTTATTCTCAAAGCCTAGATTTTTTTCCTACAAACGTGGAAAACCTTTTTTGTTTAAGTTGAAGTTCTGTATTGGAACATTGTAAAGAGACTACATACACGTTTACTGCAGGATCGTTAGATCATTGCATTCAGATGTTGTGCAAGGTTGTCGAAATCACAGAAAAATATTCAATTTCACGTATGTAGGGATGAGATGAAGAATATACAGAAAATAAATCAAATTTAATTAGGAATAAAATAAAATAATAGTTGTATTCGGCAACACTGTAGATGAATAAAATAAAATAAATTTCTATGAGAACATTTGCTATTTTGGCAGCACTTGACAAACAAACAAAACAAAGTCAGTCATTGATCTATTCTTGCGAACGACAGACGTGTTTAGGTGAATCTCTGAATTGAGATTCGTAAAATCACGACAACGTATTTTTAAGCAACTATCTTCAAAACTACATGCTTGATTTTAAAATTTTTATCCACATTTTTATCATTTCTAATCTTATTAAGATATTATTGTGATAGGATTTATAAAGCTATATTTTGACTCTGGTAATGTGTGTTCACGCACCTGTGAACGTCCGGGGTGCCGTGGTCCAGCCGAGCTAACACTTCACAACTCGCGCGTGATATCGTCACTATTAAAAGGTCAACGACCTACACCCAAAATAATCTGCACGTAGTGGCTACGTGAAAAACTAAATAATTTTTATCCAATTGATTTTCACGTAGATGCTACGAAATCAATATGTAAACGCGTCTCTATAAGAATTGGTGCTTCATGGGAATCACCTACATTTTACGTGATTTTTTTGTGAGTTCAACGAGGCTTGTTTATGAAAGCCACGGGGAATGTTTTTAATATCGAAATGAAAATAAGGGGGTTTTTTACTTCTTACTTTTGTTATTTTTCATTAGATTAAAAAAAAAATATTTTTTTGTGAATAAACTTTATTTTCACAATCTTTGCACAACATATTTATCACTAACACTACACTTATTAAATATTAAAAAAAAAACACTTTTATTTTTGTACATCCAGAATCACAGCTTTCTTTTAGGAATCCTGTAAAAATTTAAAAGTATTCATTAATAACAAATGTTTTTTTTGAATAAAACATATTTTACCTTGTCGTGAATAGTGTTCCGTTGAACATCTTATTCGGATAGTCCCACCAATGAAGCCATTGAAGTCCAGAGCCATTGCTATCAGAAAAATTAAAAAAAAAAAAACGAAAATCAGCTGATTACAATTAACCATAATCACTTACCAAAATGACAAATCCACAACAGATTAAATCCTCCTTGCTAACATGTTTCGCTGATGACAAAAGACGCACCGGCTTCAAAAAATTTCACAACAGCAAACAATGACGGACCTCGATTTCATTTTCCAATTTGAATGTACCACCAAATGCTGGAGGAAAATGCACAAAATGGATTTGAAATCATCCACTTAGACTTTACGTGAAATTCACGAGTCAGTTATGTGGAAGTAAAGTAGTTACTACCGGGGCGTTCTGGATACACTGTGGTTACTACAAGTTCACGTAGAATCGATATAATGCATCAAAATCTTAGTTTACGTGAAAAATCCCGTAGAAATAATTTCTAAATTCTTTTGGGTGTAAGAAACGCTTTGTTCACTAGCAATAAGAACAACTTTATTTGTCGGAATCACAACGCGGTTTATTTTAAAGAGTACTACACTCGACTACGGTTTATCGGACACTATCTTTTATTCTGCTGCTTCTAGTAATAGAACCTAGCTTGAGTAGAGGTAGTGTTCGGAAAGGCCTTTTTTTCACTCTCTAGGTACTCTCTGATAAGAGATGTACTGAAACTACTAATTGAATAGGAGATATTATGGGTTGCAATAACCATCAGGGTGGTACTTAGATTTGGGCATCAACATGCGCCGGCCGCCTTGAAATTTATCAGATTTCAACAAGAAGACCCTATTCTCTCTAACATTCTTAACTCTATTCTAGCTATTATGAACCTCTACTTATTCTACTTCTGTACCTTGTTCACAACACTCGATATGAATATACATTCGGGATTTTTGCCGTTTGTTTTCGATGGAGTTTCTGCCGTGAAGTTGGATATTGTGGCAAAATATTCGATCTGCTTCTGCTGTAGTTTGTCCGGGTTACGCCTAACCACCGGGGAACTGCTATCCGTACACTGGATTTTTGGATGCTGCTTGTGTAGGAGTACCGTGCCAAATTCGTCGATCGCTTCGGGATTCATTGGTCCGGACTACGCCTACCCACCGAGACCTGGGATTCGTGGACTGTATAGCTGGCTGCTGGCTGCTGGCTTCGATGTGGATGCTGTAGTGGTGGGAATCGCTCGTTCTGGGGACCAATTCGATGCTTCAGGTACCTCGTCTCGTCTCGTCTTGCATTGCCGGAGTCCGGCAGGAACCATCATTCGCCGCTTAAAATGAGAGGGTGTTTTTTTACATTGAAATGGTGAACGTTACAACAACTTGCCTGGAGCGGAGGCCATGGGCCCATGGCCTCCGCGACCGCCCCTACGGCGATGACGCCGTCCTCATTCCATGGAAGTGGGCTGCTTGGTGGACACGGCTTGCTCGACCGTGAACTATCTGCCTTGTAGTTGGATGAAGTGGTTCTCAAGCTGGCCATGCTAAGAAACTGCTTCAGTCGCGCATGGAGGTAGATCAGTCCTCCTTGCTGGGCATCATTTGGTTTATATCAAGCTGCTCACTCCTCGAAAATAAATTTATTAAATTGCGCAAAGGGCTAATGGAAAATACGTTGCTGGTTGTTGATAATTTTGACAGACACGACTAGACGACATGCACATTCCAAGACATCTTCATGCGTATTCTTTCACCGGAGGGAAAGCCTTGTAGAGGATATATCGAGCAGACGGGGGACCTTCTGGGACGCTGACCCGGCCACGCCGGGCCTCGACGACGATCAATGCTGGAGGATAAACATTCTTCTTACTTTTTGGAAGTTCATTATAAAAAAATACTTAACTGGAACGCGGGAGCCCAGAGACTCCCGCAGGTGCGGTTGCACCTTCGTTGGGGGAGTTTAGTTCTCCCCATCGGCTTTCTGGAAGTTGTCCAGAATCGGTAAAACGCAGATCTTTGATATTGACCTTCCGTAGGTCCCTTCCTGCGTCCGTACGTTGACCACTCGAATGTTGCCATCGGACCCATGGAAAACCTCAGTGACACGCGCTAGGGGCCACTTCAAAGACGGTAACCTCTCGTCCATCAGCAGCACCATGCTGCCCACCGAAATGTTGTTTCGCTTTCGAGTCCATCTCGTTCTGTTGTGGAGGTCGGACAGGTACAATTTCGACCACTTCTTCCATATAACCTGAGCATATTTTGTGGCCCTTTGCCACATGGTGAGATGGTTTTCTGGCGTATCAGTTAGATCAGGTTCATCGAGGGCAGTTAATGCACGTTGAATTAAGAAGTGGCCAGGGGTGAGAGCTTCAAAATCATCTGGGTCATCGCTCAACGAGGTTAGGGGACGTGAGTTTAACACCGCTTCTATTTGGGCTAGCGTAGTGGTCATTTCGTCGTACTGGAGCACTTTCAAGGCAACAGTTCGTTTAAAAGCAGTCTTGAAAGATTTCACCGCGGCCTCCCAGAGCCCACCAAAGTTGGGAGATCGAGCGGGAATGAATTTGAAATTGATCCCTTCCTTGCAGGTTTCGAATATCACTCCGGTTTGAAATTGTTGGCTTCGGAGTAGTCGTTGAAGTTCTGCTATTTCACGTCTGGCCCCGACAAAATTCCTTCCGTTGTCGCTCATAATCAGGATTGGTTTACCACGTCGACCAATGAACCTTTTCAAGGCTCCAAGAAACGCTCCAGTGGTAAGATCCGCGACCAGCTCCAGATGGACAGCTTTGCAAACGAGGCACACAAAAACCGACACAAAGCATTTCATGGGGGAACTTCGACGATGAGGATAGGTGATCAAGAAAGGGCCACAATAGTCTACGCCCACTTTCTGAAACGGAGGTGCAGGGTTCACTCGATCGGGTGGCAAATCTGCCATCAGTTGTTCCATCACCTTAGGCTTGACTCGGAAGCACTGAACGCAACTATGGATGGTTTTTCGGGCTAACCCACGAAGACTTGTAACCCAATACTTCCCGCGGACACTGGCAATCAGGAGTTGATGCCCAGCGTGATACAGGAACTCGTGGTAGTGCTGGACGCTCATGATCGAAAGGGGATGATGGTGATCGAGGATGATGGGATGCTTGCGATTTTCAGAAACTGGTGCGTTAGCTAACCGGCCGCCGACACGTATTATTCCATCGACTAAATGAGGATTCAAACTGGCAATTCTGGAGGTGCTTCTCACCTCTTGGGAATGAGACAGATCCTTGAGTTCTTGGCCAAAACTTTCAGCTTGAGACAGTTTGACCAAAACTTTTGTAGCCTCCAGGAATTCTTCAAAGGAAATGTTACCGATTTTTCTCGTATTCTGCTTTTTAGCGTTGTGACAATATCGTTGCATCCATGCCACCAAGCGGACCGTTTGCGTAAAGGTGGAAAGTCGAGAAAATATTTCGTTCGGAGCAGTAACTTCAATGGGCAACACCACAGACGATTTTTCCTCCAACGTATCTTTGTCGAATTGATCGGGCGAAAACTCTGTCTCAACTGGCCAGGTGCTTCGATTTTGCTTCAACCAAATGGGGCCTTCAAACCACAACATTTGGTATTGCAGTTGGACAGGTGTCATTCCTCGGGATATTATATCAGCAGGATTTTCCGTACCCGGAATGTGATTCCATACTCCTTTCTTGGTCAGATGTTGGATCTCGGAGACTCTATTCGCCACGAATGCTTGCCATCGCGACGGAACTGATGCTAGCCAACATTTGACGATTGTAGAATCAGTCCATAAATAGCTTCTAACGTCCATGGCCGTACTTTTGCAGAATTTTTCGTAGAGATGGCTTAGGAGGAGTGCTGACGAAAGTTCTTGCCTAGGGATTGATTGTTTCCGTTTCTTTCTCTTCAAATCTTCGAGAGGAGCTGCGCGTGACTTCGAAACCAACAGCTTAACAGAAACTGATCCATCTTCGTGAGTGCATCGCAGATAAATGCATGCGCCATACGCCTTCTCGGAAGCATCGCAAAAACCATGCAGTTCAACGTCGCTACTTGGAGAAAATCCCACCCATCTAGGGATCAACAGGGTGTCGAGAGAAGTAAGGTTTCTGCGGAATTCCGTCCAAAACAGCTGCATTTCGTCTGTCAGAGGATCGTCCCAGCCACATTTCAGTTGCCACAAACTTTGGATAAACATTTTGGCCTGTACTATCACAGGTCCGACAAGGCCGAGAGGATCGAACAACTTCGAGGCGTCAGACAGCACGATGCGTTTTGTAATAGGGGATGAAGAGCTCCAGGTTGGTATACGGAAATGAAACAAATCGGTGCTGGGTTCCCAAATAAGACCAAGGGTAGTTACGGTAGAGAAAGAATCCAACTCCAACGCAGTTCTATCGCTAAGAAGATCTGCTGGAATATCTGCTAAAATTTCCTCGCAATTCGAATTGTATTTGCGTAGGACAAATCCAACGGAACATAAGATGTCATTAAGCTCCTTCACTGCCTATTTTCCTTCTTCGGGGGTATCAATACCGATCAATGCGTCGTCCATGTAAAAATCCTTCTTGAGAATTTTTGCGGCCAAAGGATGACTCTGCTCTCCATCTTCTGCTAGCTTCTGTAAGCACCTAGTAGCCAGAAACGGTGCGCTCGCTGTACCGTAAGTAACGGTTGAAAGTTTGTAGGTCTTGAGCGGTTCTGACGGATCATTTCGCCACAAAATACACTGGTATCGTTGATCGGATTCCGCAAGATTGATCATGCGGTACATTTTTGCAATGTCTGCCACAATTGCAAATTTGTGTAGGCGAAATCGAGTGACAATGGTGACCAAATCGTCCTGAACTATTGGCCCAACCATGAGGCCATCGTTGAGGGAAACTCCTGACGGTTGACGGACAGGACGCGTCAAAGACGACCCTTAATTTCGTTGTCGTACTTTCTGGCTTCAAGACGTGATGATGGGGTAAGTAGTAACGTAGCACTTCTTCAGAATCTGGAACCAGCTTCATATGACCCATATGCTGGTATTCTTGGATGAACTTGAGGTACATCTCCTTGATTGATGGATTGTTCACGAAACGCTTCTCCAATCCGTAAAAGCGTTTTTCGGCATTGGCTCTGGAGTCACCGAGCTTACTGAGGACAAAATCCTTCTTGGGCAACGATACTACAAATCTGCCAGTTTCATCTCGAGTAGTTTCTCGCTGAAAAAGCTCCTCGCACAAGGATTCTTCCACGGAGTTGGTGCTCTTCACATGACATGTCTCTAATTCCCAGAACTTGGTGACCTGTTCATGAAGTTCCGACATCGTACATAGCTGAACGCCTGAATCAATTGATGAACCTTTTGATTCCGGAATGCGTCCAGCCAAAATCCATCCGAATACAGTCTCCTGCATAGTAGGCCCCTCTTCGCTGACTTTATGTTGACCAGTTCGTAATAAGTCGAGATAATATTCCGCACCAATCAGCATATCAATTTCTCCTCTTTCATGGAATTCAGGATCTGCTAGGGTCATGTGCCTTGGAATAGTCCAATCACCAATGGAGAAACTTTGAGACGGCAACTGCACCGTCAAACTTGGTAAAACGTTGAAGTGGATCTCTTCCAAAAAGCTAGAAATCCGATCGATACGAGGTGCAACCTTTGCACGGACAGCCTTTCTGGAACAGCCTGAGGTGCCTCCAATTCCATGCAGATTCAAAATTTCGGGGAATTCTTTCAAGTGGAGTTGACGACAAAGTTTGGACGTGACAAAGCAATTTTGGGAGCAGGAATCCAACAAGGCTCTAGCTAGAACGCTTCGGCCTGTCGAATCGGAAACTTTCACCAGGGCAGTTGATAGAAGAATTTGGTGTGTGGAGTGTAAGGGAAGTGCAATGGTAAGTGGTTGTGGGTTAGGATCTGTGGCATGCAGTGGGTGAGTACTGTGCGAAGTTTCATTGACAATTGGTAATGCAGTTGATGTGGTAGGAGGTCTTGGGTCTATAACTATTTGGGTCTGTTGTTGTTGTTGCCTGGGTAAAGGTTGTTGTTGTTGAGGTGTTGATCGATTATCGGGGTGGTTACGGTTGATCGCTGTCACCGACGCATCGGAGGGTTTCGGTTTTACACTGTTTGTTTCCTTCGATGAATGCAGCAGCGTGTGATGTCTCCTCCCACATTGGCGGCAGAATCCTCGGGTACAATTTCGTGCTAGATGACTAGCTGCTAAGCAATTCATGCACAAACCAATCTTTTTTACCGCTTCATATCTTTGGGCAACCGTCATCTTCTGAAACTTCCGGCAGACAAAGGCCGAGTGGAAAGATTCGGCGCAAAAACTACATCGACCTGAAGTTGCGGCGTGATTCACCCCGAATCGTGGCTTCCTGTTCTCTGGCTGTGCAGAAGATGACGATGATGAAAGGGATTGTAGGACGGAACAGTGATTTTTGAGAAACATAATCAAATTTTCATAACAGGGGACTTCTTTGGAGTTATGATTGGTTTCCCAAAGCTTCAACGTTATTGGATCTAATCTGGAACAAACCATATGCACCAGAATGGTGCTCCAACCACCGATGTCCTCTCCAATTTTAGCGAGCATTTGGAGGTGTTTCTCAAACTCAGATATCAATAGGTTCAAGCATTCGAAATTTTCCCTTTTCATTCGCTCTATCGCAAATAACGAGTCCAGGTGTGCCTTGACTATGAGCTTGTGATTTTGGTAGCGATCCTCGAGAACATTCCAAGCGACGTCATAATTACTTCCAGATAAGGCAATCGATCCAATTTCTTGAAGAGCTTCTCCTGAAAGCGAGGCCCTTAAATACGTGAATTTATCCATTGCAGAGAGCTTATCACTTTGATGAATAAGACTTTTGAAAGCATCTCTGAATGGGATCCACTCCTCTAATCGTCCAGAAAAAGTTGGCAACCGTATTTCGGGAAGTTTCACCCTCGATTCCACAGCGGGTGCAGTTGGGTGAGATGGTTGTGTGTTGGAATGCTGGATGTCTGCATGCAAAAATTTCAATAATGCTGATTTGGCCTGGCAGTACTTCAGTTCGGCTTTAGAAAAAATTGCATCACTTTCTTCCTCTCTTCTTTGTGCTGCTGCGCCCAAACTGACGAGACGTTCAGTGTCCGATGCATCTTCGTCGACCACTTCCTTCACGTCCTCATCCTCGAGCAGCAGTTCTATCTGCAATCGCATTTGCACAAACTCACTGTATGCACTTTCTAACAGCTGCAAACGAACTTCAACTTGTTGATGATCGATGTCTGAATGTTGGTCCACAAAGCACAGCACTGAATCAATCGTTTTTAGAGCCCTTCGCTCTTTGGCTGATAGTTCACGAAGCGACATAGTTAATTATCACTGATCTATGTCCAAAGCTAATCACAATGTAATCACTTAATTCAGAAGTTCGATCAATATTCAGGGAAATTACAAAACACAAGTTCGTTTGCACTGTTCACTTTTAATCACTTTCAGTTATTTTCAATTATGATGCACTTTTTTGATCAAATTCACTTTTTATTTTTATCACTTTTACCGTTTCATCTCAACGATTCCGCGACGTGACACGACCGTTGACTAACCACCCAGATTGACAGCAGCGAGGGGATAACAACAAGCGAACAAACAACTGATGGTAGAGAAATCCAGCGAATTCTAAGACCGAAAATATGTTTGACCATTGATACCAGAGGGACTTAGCAAAAAAGTTGTCGATAAATCAATGAATGAGCTTCGCATGCAGTTTTCATTTATTTGAAAATTCTTACCAATTTTCACCCACGCAAATCTGGTGGCTCTCCGCATGCAATGAAGCAGCCACAGATCCCTTACCATGCAAAAAACACTTTTTTGCCCTTTGTCGCAAACACATTACAATCTCGATCCAATAATTTTCGATCCCAAGCTCGATTAATTTTTCCAGGCCTTTTTTCCGCTATTCTCGTTCCGTCGTGTCCGTATCGTCACCGTTTGTAATCCAGGATAGAAATATTAGCTGAATATTCCCCGGAGATGGAACACGTTTCAATGTTCAGCAACTTGATGAAGATGGTGATGACTCCAGCGTAGAAAATGGCGATCACTAGACGCCAAGTTGACCCGCGTACAACGGTCTTTGTTTTCGGCACAATAGGCCAACAAAGCCTCACAATGTCCACGTTTTAATACCGCGACCCGACACAAATCCGGCTTCCAAGGACCAAAAATGTTCACGCACCTGTGAACGTCCGGGGTGCCGTGGTCCAGCCGAGCTAACACTTCACAACTCGCGCGTGATATCGTCACTATTAAAAGGTCAACGACCTAAGAAACGCTTTGTTCACTAGCAATAAGAACAACTTTATTTGTCGGAATCACAACGCGGTTTATTTTAAAGAGTATTGCGGTTACTGGGAAAATTTCTAATCGCGCGACGGTAGCCTTCCGTGCGGTAGGCTAGCCGGAGCAGTAAACACAGTTAAAAAAATCACTCTCACTCACTAATTTCATTGAAAAGTTAAGAAGTAAATTCTTGAATCAATCTTCAAATCATTATTTTGCAAGAGAGGACAAAACATGAAGTCATCGGAATGAAATATTATTATTTTTAGTATTCATTGAGATTGAATTAATTACGAGCGTTAAAATCCCTGGCAAAACAAAAAACAATCTACATTATTGAAAACACATTTTTCCATAGCCTGAGAATTAACGAATTTGGCATGACGAAGATTTTTGATGCGATAAATGCGTCTTTGATACTTTATATGCCGGTCGAATTCAATTATGTTGTCGTTAAAATGTAACAAATCGTACATATATGAGAAGTTAAAAAAGGAGTTGTGTACGGTGAATAATCTATTATAGGAAATAATACCATTCGCATCGCAAAAAATTGGACTGCGCAATTTGTGCGATCTGTCAAATCAGTATAAAATCTGACGGTTTTCTACACGCTAACCGCTTTTCAGTTAAACTTTATACGGATAACTCCGACTGCAAAACAAAGCACGATATCCAACATTCAATGAATGATCGCTACCGTGTCGTCGAACTCTAAACTTATTTAAACCACAGAGAACAGACGTACAAGCTGTCTCACGAAACTTGTGTAAAATTTTCAACGAACATTTTAACCAATTTTTGTTTTTTGGCTGGGCCACCAGATGTCTCCAAATACACACAAGAGAACTGAGAAAATTTGATTCGTAACTTTTGAACGGCGCAATAGATGGCACTGTTTCAAGTCTCTTTTCAACGCATTTTTTGGGTGTCAGCATTTGAAATTTTACACACTTTTTTAAAGATTTTTTGTTCGAGCTTGTACGTCTGTTCTCTGTGTTTAAACAACTACAGGTTTTCATTTTTTTTCGTGAATTTGTCCGCTGATTGAACCCATCGCAAACAGGTTTTTTAACTATTCATTTTTCCGTGATTTTGACCGCTGATTGACCAAGCTCAAGGCAAACACAATTTTTTGTTTTATAAATATTTGGTATACATGTTTGTTTGACAACTTTTTATTAAATCATCTTTCAATGTTTTCCGCTTGTTCATCCGATTTAATTTCAGTCGATAGATAATCCTTATGTAGAACAATGCTAATTGTTTTCTTGAATACTGTAATTTTTTTTACAGTGGTACCCTACGGGCGCCCAAATCAGCTATCGCAGAAATAGGAAAAAAGAGTGGATCAGCAATACTACACTCGACTACGGTTTATTGGACACTATCTTTTATTCTGCTGCTTCTAGTAATAGAACCTAGCTTGAGTAGAGGTAGTGTTCGGAAAGGCCTTTTTTTCACTCTCTAGGTACTCTCTGATAAGAGATGTACTGAAACTACTAATTGAATAGGAGATATTATGGGTTGCAATAACCATCAGGGTGGTACTTAGATTTGGGCATCAACAATGTGGATTGCGAATTATAAGTGAAATAACTCAATTTATCGATGTTTGTGATAAATTTTCTATCAAATTTCTGAAAAAAAAGCATCACAGATTATCGTCAAAGATATTTTGGGTGGAATCACAAAATTTCAGGTATCAATTGTTCTCATCAAGAACTTATAATTTTTGTGTGTTAATTCATGTTGATAAACATTCTAAAATCGTTCACCCAGGCTTTATTTAACTTTCGTAATTCTCGTCAATATTTGGAAATAAAGATGTATCACAGGTTTTTGGTTTAATTCTTTTTTCCAGTATTTGAATGCTAACAGAACAAGCTTTTTGCCGAGTTAGGATAGAATAATTTAAAAAAAAATAATCTGCTGAGCATATTTTTAATCATTCAACTTTATATTTTTGCTTGAAATGAAAATAGGTTATGACTTCACTAAACCGACTTCGAAATTCCTTTGACCATGTGTAGGTTCCGATTTTTGGCTGTTCTTCCGACTCACTTTAATGGATTTTGCTCTCAAAGTGGTAGGAGTTAAATAAGGAAAAGAGGATGCTGAATAAAAAAAACACTCCAATATCCCGTTATGCTAATAATCAATATTGCATTTAAGCCTTGAACAGTACATAATAAACGCTTAAAATGCCAGAAAAAAGTTATCAATATAAAATTTTCCTAACTATCCATTGTAGAAAAAAGTTAAGGTATTAAACTTTGAAAAAAAAAAAGCTTCGCGGGCCGCACACAAGGGTCTCGCGGGCCACATGCGGCCCGCGTGCCGCGGGTTGCTCTCCTCTGTTTTACAGCATTAGGTTCTTAAAACATACATTTATAGCTTGTTTTCCTTTAGCATTGAACTCATTTCAAAGGGTCTGTTTTCAAGTTTTGAAATCAATTGCATCATATCCATAAGGCTGGAACAAATATCTGTTTCTTCTTTTGTCAACCCCCCCCCCCTTTTCGAAATTTCTAAATATCTCGAAGGTGGAAATAAATAAAGTTTAAAATATTTTATGTACATTTCAAAAAAAAAAAATCAAATATCCTTAAGATTACAAGACCAAAAAATGAATTGTGGAAGATGGGAGTTTGTTTAACCTTTTGTATTGTTGATTTCATTGAATTTTTCGATGAAAAATTACTTGGTTTATAGGTTTTGTGCAATGATACAGTAAGCAATTTTGTTGCATACAAACTTTCGTGCAATTTATTCGTATTTATTTGTTTTCCCCATTATTTGTTACTATCCCCCCCCCTCGCGATGTTCCAACTCCGAGTGACAAAAGAAGGTTTTGAAATTTGTTCCGGCCTAATTGTGTAATAAAATATCGCTGAGTGTTCAAAATGTTTTTAAAAATTTGCAATAAATTTGCAATAATTTCATTAGAAATGAATTTTTCGATATCATTACAATGAGAGCTTAGTAAAAAAACAATGAGAGCTTTCTTCCTGCTTCTCCTTTGAAAGAAGAAGAGGTTCTGAATCAAAAATACCTCTGTTGTTAAAAATGGTTTCTACTTCACTTTTAGATGAAGTGAATCTGCTTTTAGTGCTTTTTAATATTTTCAATATCTCCTTATAAACATTCTTCGAAGTTTGATAGAAGTATCTTTACTCTAAAGGGTCGTTTTTAAAAACAAATTAGGATATCAGAAATAAGAATAAAGAGAGTAAATTAGTTTAAAGAAAATTTAAACACATTTTTAACTTTACTATTAACCCTTTCCTTCCCACGAGGTTTTTCACGTTTTAAAAATATAAATGTTGATTTACAGCTAAAGTTCTAGAACAAAAGATGCATAATTTAAGCCTACTTTAATGACCCTTTTGATAAATTTGAGTTTTGAGGGGGATCATATGTGCTCCATTGGGAAGATAACAACACATAGGGTGCAAATGAAAAACAGGAAATAATCGCAAAAAAACATGGAATTTCATCACTTCATTGATCACAAACTAAAACGATCCTATTTGATGAAAAGCTTCTTTGGTATACACATCCCTCGAAAGTCTATTTATTAAAATATCTAAAATTTTAATTTTTGCCTTGAAAAATTGGCCGCCATGACACTTTGCGCAAGAGAAACAAAACATGCCGTTTTTCGAGAAAATCTCGAACTTTTACAAATATTTTGAGACATGTGGTCATTTAAGCAGATGAAATAACTATCCTGAAGCGATTTTTTTTTGTTGACGAAATGATTTTCTTGAGTATTGATAAGAAGCTTCACAAGAAGAAAAGTACGTTTTGTTCCCAGTGTATCACCAGTGATCCACTTTACTTTCTCAAAAATGTATATGGTTTAGTTGAAATCTAAGTAAACCATCATTTGATTCTGCTTGCATAAGCAACCTTCTGCACGTCAGTATTTCTATTTGAAGGAAATTATAAAAACTTGTCAAGTTATTGAGCAACAAATGACGACTTGATTTAAATTCGAAAAAAATCCGATTTTTTTGCAGCTTATGATCTGCCAAGCAAATTTCTTCAAATTTTGTACGATGTTTCTTCACTCATATCTACACATTCGGTAAAAAAAATGGTGTTGATCCAAAGCGCCCAGTTCAAATGCGAGCTGTGCAAAGTTGTGGATCACCTGTGCTACCATGGGAAGGAAAGGGTTAAACTTCTTACAACTGTCTTAAATATAGAAATAGGAGATTCCTTAAGAAAAATCTTGGGGCACATGAGGTGTAAGAATACTCGAATGCACCATTCACCAAAATGGATCCTGATCTATAACCTTTCCCCTACTAACACATCCCTTTCTGTGGATTTTTCAATAGAGATTCGCAGACGAACAAACAGTCTCTATAGTTGGTAATATTGACTTACCTTTTTTATGAATTTTTCAAAATAAGTCTTTTGAAAATATAGACAAAAGGTTGTTGATTGATCCATAAAATTATTCTACTAACAATCATTCCTTCAATCTTCATTGACTATTAGGACGTGCCCGGCGCCGTTACTGATCATTCTCAAAGGGAGAGCATGAGTTTTGTGCATTGTGAATGAAATGCTAGTTCCAAGCACCGTTCTTTTGGCCCTTGCACAAAACTGTTGACCTCGATCAATCACGGAGTAACAACTATTGGCGAGATAGAACTTGTTCTGCTTAGCCACGCCAGCGATCATGGAGTTTGAAGTGCGTTAGTTGAACAAAGTCTAACCAAATATGTTATCTGAAGTTCTAAATGAATGATCCAATGTAAGCACTTCTAGTTCAATGATTTAAGGTGGATATGAGTAGTCAACTAAGCTAAGCTAAGCAGAGGATTCAAAACAAGGTTCTGAAAATGATTTTGCGGCTTCGACCTTTGCACAGCACCGAAGATCTTCATCGGCCTGCAAACATTTAATCGATCGAAGAGATGGCTAACAAAATCATCTCCAACTTCAGAGGCAAATCGATGCAGTCTTCCATCGCAAAGATTCGTTCACTTAATAAATAATTAGTTTGATTTCAGTATAGAGGGTGTCCACGATGAAATTGCCACACTATGAAATTGCTCCAACTTTTTAACCGTTGGGTAGAATTTAATGAAAATTTGGGTGGATTTAGTTCATAGTACATTGTTTACATCCTACAAGTTTTCAAGTCCTGTGATCAAAACTAGCGGAAATGAAGTCAAAAGAATAGCTCTTGCGTGATAAAATCTTGCGCATTCATCACGAGAACAAGAAAATGCCCATAATCGCGGCGAGAAGCAGAACAAGTCCGCCAACACGTTGGCGAAAGTTGAATGCTGCATCATGGACGACGAAACTGATGTGAAGGCCGACTTCAAACGGATCCCCGGCAACCTGTTTTTCCTGGCCAAGGATAAATTCAGCCTTCCGGAGAATGTCCGCACACAGAAGATGTCCAAATTTGCGAATAAATTCCTGGCTTGGCAAACCATCTGCACGTGCGGGAAGCGGAGTACACCTTTCGTGACCCAGGACATGATGAAAGGACAGGTGTACATGAAAGAGTGCCTCCCGAAGCGACTGCTTCCTCTCCTGAAGACCCACAACGTCCCAACAATCTTCTGGTCAGATTTGGCGTCATGCCACTACTCCAAGGACGTGCTGAAGTTGTATGCGGACGATAAGGTCAATTTCGTGCCGAAAATGTTCAACACTCCGGAGCTCCGCCGCATCGAGAAGTACGTTGAGGGATGAATGACCCCATAGATGTTAAAATCCCAATGATCAAATAAATAAAAAAAAAATCGAGAAGTACTGGGCGGTTATGAAACAGCACCTTCTAAAACGACCTAAGGTAGTGACGACAGTCGAGGAACTGAAGAAAGTATGGGTTTACATGCAAAAAACGGTTGGTTCACAGCTTGTGCAGAATGTTACGGCCGGGGTTAAGGCCAAGGTGCGGGCATTTGCATATGGACTGTTAATAAAATACGAGTAAAATGTAACAATGAAGTTTAATAGTTATGAAAATCCCGTACAAAGACAAAAAAAACTTTCCAGTTTTATCCACAGCACGCGTGTGGCATCGAATTTAATGTGTGATTTTTTGACGTTTTCTTTTAAGAACACGAAAATCGAGAAAGTTTACGGATAGCCTCAACAATGACAATGAAAAACTTCTAAATACCAACCTGATCAGAGCAGTTTCCGGTTGCTTGACAAAGTTTCGGACTTACAATAAATGCTTGAAAACGATAAATTAATCTTTTAACATAAATTCAAATATTCTGATATGATTTATTTTCAACAAAGCCTCACATACACTTTCTTATGCCTAAGATTCTTTCGTTCCGTTTTCTTTTTCTTCTAAAACAACAAATGGAAGCAGCACTGTTTCTAATAGCGCTCAGATCTGTCTGGAATAGGGTAGGGGGTAGGATTCTCAAA
The DNA here is from genome assembly GCF_029784155.1 of Uranotaenia lowii. Classification (NCBI taxonomy): domain Eukaryota; kingdom Metazoa; phylum Arthropoda; class Insecta; order Diptera; family Culicidae; genus Uranotaenia; species Uranotaenia lowii. Next base: position 20,347 of record NW_026598236.1, on the reverse strand, counting down.
TTAGAGATCTCACTTGAGCAAACACAGCAAAACCGAAAACTTCCGTTTTCCGTTATTTTTTATTCTTTTGATTTTTCATCTGTATTTAGTCTCACAATAATTAATAATCCATCACAGCATAGCAGCGTTAGCAAATTAACATCTCTTAACTTCACTCGCCCTAAATGCAAGTTTCCCGCTTAAGGGTGGTGGTGGAGGTTAGGTCAGCACCTCCGCCGGACTTCTCTCCTCCCGCTGTTTCCGGATCATCGTAACCATTCACAATTAGCTGCGGGTAATGATGAAGATGATGATGATTCGTTGTCGTCGTCGTCATCTGGTGAAAGTATGCCGGCGGATGATGATGATGGTGGCTGCCGTAGAAATGATGATGATTATAATGCTGTTGTCCTTGTTCTTGCTCCTCCTGCTCCAGTGGGAGATCTGGGGAGCTTCCGGCACTGGAGCAAGACGATTGCCGCTGCCGCCGTTCCTTTGGTGTCACTTGGCCGTTGTTGGTGGGTTTGGTTTCTTTGGAATGTAAGGAGGACCTGGCCCTGTCCTGGTCCGGTGGGAGTAGTACTAGTTGAACATTTTCGAACGATTCGGTCGACAGACTGGAGGAGATGGAGTGGCGGCGATGGTTTCCATTTTCTCTGACCGTCACCGCCACTATTCCTTTCAATCTGGTGGGTTGGTCATCGATGCCGGTGGTATTTCCGTTCCGGGTGTGATTGCCGGTGCAGTTATTTACATTGTTATTACTACTACAATTAGCACCGGCTCGTTCCGGATCGGAAGCTCGGCAATCGTCATTGTTGACGAACGATATCGTATGCTGCGGTAATGGCACCTGCAAGCTTACGTCGGTTTCGTCCGAATCCGATGCCACAACAATGGTGTTGGAGCACATCAAATTGGCCCCAACCGATGGAGTCGTCGTGGGGTCGCCACTCGGAATCAACATCGAGGGGGAGCAGGAGCTGGTCGTATAACAACGTGGTCGGTTGTTGTTTTCCAGCATGACCACCAGATCGGATCCGCCATTGGTCGTCGTGGCCGTTTGCCGAACCGACGATGCGGCTGGTGGAGACGATTCGATGAAGGACGAAGGCTGTTGCAGGTCCCGATGATGGGTGCTGCCGGCAGGCGAAGGAGTCCGAAGGTTGCCACCGATCTGTGCAGAATAAACGAAAACAGAAGAGGAGGACAATGAGAAGAAGAAGAAAAATGGTTATTGTATCACGTGCAGAGCTATAAGATTTAAGTTGTGGATGGCGGAGGGTTTTGTTTTAGGGAAAAGTGAAATTATGAGTCGACGTTGTCATGTTGTAAATGTGCGATGAAGGTCCATCCGTATTCTGGACCACCAAATTCTTCAATTATTTTTGTCCTTCATTTAAGACAAACAAAACGTAACTTATGGCAGTTACAGTTGTTTATGAACGATTGTGACGTCACGCGACGCCATCACGGAGTCAAGTTTTAGGCGTCCAAATGTAACCATAGAAACTTAAGTATTACTAGGAATGTTTGGGAAGCAGATAAATGGGTGCTTTGATTGTGATTTTTTAAATAACATGAGAAACGTTGCATGTCGTTGATGAATGGCGCTCGAGACGCTCATGAACGTTTGTGACGTAGCAATCAAAACATTGAAAAAACTGATTCTCCCACACGTGCAAGGGTAGTCTTGTCCCCACCTATAGATAAACCACATAGCTATTAGATACAGAAAAAACTGGAGATGCGTTTTTTGTTTAACTCGAGATTTTTAATTTTGAACATATTATATTTTTTTAGTTTTTTCAAAGAAAAATATCAAAACCTCCTCTAACACCCTTTATTTTACTGGCATTAAAAGTTATTGAAAATTTTCTGCTTTTGTGCAGAAAATGGCCTTAGAAAGCACAGACGTGCTATTCAGTATGTCATGTTTGGCGAACTAACCGAAATTTACCGAAATGGAAGTTCCATACAGTGTTTTTTTTAACTGTTAATTGCAAGAAGAAAATTACCTGAAATGTAAAGCGAAAAGTCAACTCTCTGAAAAAATCACCAGATGCATCATCGCAAGCGTCTATACAACCCACGGTAGATCCGTATTGGCCAGAGGAAGGTTTGGCGTTTCTTTGTCGGAGTGACTTAACCAAAACTCAGCACTTTGAAAACCGTCAAATGAACTTTTTAGAAGGGAACAGTTACTATCTCTCTTCAATTACATTATGTAGACAAATCAAATTTCTTTTTAAAAATGAAACCCGTGTGTTAACGCAGAGAGAAGTTTGAAAATGGAAGACGAGATAATAAGTATTACGTCCAACATGTTGTTTGTTCAAGAATTTCTTTGTCAATACCAAAAGCGGACTTCCCTTTACCATGGCTGATACAAAAGAAACTAACGATTTGACCGACTCATGTTCTCAAAAATGTTACATTAGTAAAACATCTGGGAAAGGCTGAACGAACCACAACTAATCGACGAGGAAAATCCTAGTAATTATTGTTATGGTTTTTCCCCGTTACATGCGTACATACGATCCATGGAGGTGATTTTAAAAGCTTCCTACATATTAGGAATTAATTATCTTTCTTAGAGTGTTCGTAACTTGAAATTCAACTTACGAAATGAAACATCTTGTTCTTGTTATAATCTTTTTTTAGTTAGAAGAAACCCAGTTGTAGCACAGAGAAAAGCTAAAATTCATGGAAAAAGAATTTTAACTACCTGAAGCTGCGCACAGTATTTTGAAAAATGTTTGAATTTAACATCTTGAACATTATTGTTGAATGAATATGCATTTTTTTATATAAAAAAGTATTTTTAGCTACAATATCAAAAAAAGGGAATATTTGAGAATAGTTAGAGGTAAATCATAAATAATCTCATTCGACCAACAGAATGTTATTTCAATGAACATTAAAACACAAAATTTTCATACGTGCTTTTTTGTTTGAAAAAACTTAAAAATATAATATGTTCAAAATTAAAAATCTCGAGTTAAACAAAAAACGCATCTCCAGTTTTTTCTGTATCTAATACTCGTGTTACAACCTAGTTTATGCAGCAAAAAGCAGATTTTTTCGTTTGCCCCAATTTGAGATATAGCAGCTCAAAAATTGATAATTTTTTACACGATAATGCTCCTAGCTCCAAAAGACAATAAGATAGCCATGCACAATCTTCGAGAAAAAGATGCGTTTTGGTGTGTTGAGAAAGTGTTTAGAATACATCAAACGTGTAGAGCTTTTATTAAAAAAGTTATGAGCAAAAAACCGTTTTTTTAGACACGCCCTACTCTTTAAATCTTGAAAAAATCATAGAGCGATACCATTTCATTGCACGACTTTGATATGTTCAGCAAAGTTTCTTCAAATGATACAACCTACAGCTTTCTAGAACATTTATATACACTATCTATTCGCCGAAAGAAATTAGTATCGCGAATTTCCACGGTATTGACACGTCCTAATAACTCACCTTTTAAAAAGAAAGCGCTTATTATATAAAGTAACTTTTTAGAACAAATGATTTGTCTAAAACGCACCGATTTTGTGTTATTAATTTTGTCTCGCTAAATGCTTGATCTGGACTACTGTGCATAGGTTTTAGGGAAGCGAAAGTGGTAGGGTGAAAAGAGCATTTTTCAAATGGTTGCAACACCAGCAGAAAAAAGGCCCCCAAAATTACGTGGAAAGTTATTAACGTAAGATTTGTGAAATAAATTAAAATTAAAACTTCCTTTGCCGCCTTATAACCGATACAGCGATTTGAAACAATCTTCCCGACGATTGTTATTACTTATGATTGTTCGATCGATTGATCGGTTTTGAGGTAATTCCTTTTCTGTTTTAATGGTGTCTAGTAATCTACGAATATACTTCCGAAAAAATTAAAAGAAGTGACGTTTGCTGAGAAAGTCAACACACTCAATTCCATCTTAAACCGTCATACATCTCTTTTCAATCTGCGATACCAGTGCCTCCAGCTCCAGAAAAAGTAGTTTGACGACTTCTACACGTATGCCGCCGGTATCGTCAACAAAAGATGTGAAGAATTCAAGCTGTCCGAAATTGATGCCGATCAGTTCAAATGTTTGCTCTTCGTGTGTGGCCTTAGTTTCTGTAAAGATTCCGACATCCGAACGTCTTTACTTTCAAGAATCGAAAGCTTTCTACGAAAGTTGTTGAAAATAAACCCACGCAAGAGTCTGTTCCAGTTCAACCGGCTTTCTTCAGGCACCTGGACAATTTCAACATATAGTCGACAACATGATCGCTGAATTGGAGGACACAAGCGGATATCTCGACGACATCATCGTGGCAAGTGACAATCTGGAGGGCCACATTTCTGAAATCGAGCGGGTGCTTGGTCGCATCGCGGGTGCTTGGTTTCCATCTGAAAATCGAGAGAAGTACTTTCTTTATGCAACAAATAAAGTACCTTGTATCAACCAAATATTACGGGAAATTCGTCAGATCTACACAGCAAGCAGACTACAATGGTGGGCACTCGTTCTTTTACAATACGATTTCAAGATCGAGTTCAAATCAACTGAAAACTTCAGGTATGCAAACGTCTTATCAAGGTTGATTGGACAACATTCCAAGCCTGATAAAAAAACGTGATCGCTAGCCTGCAACTTGAAGCCGACATACGCAGTATACAAGCCGAATCTGTGGCAGCATTAGATCACCAGATGACGAGACCAAACAGGACAGAACCTTCCAAAAGGTGCCCAATTTATCCGTAGCAATTGGCCATCATCCACATCCAACGCTGATTTGCTTCAATTTTTCAAAAGGAAGGACTCGCTTTGCGAAATCGTGATTCCAGCAGCATTACGTGAAGCAGTTCTAAGGCAACTTCACGTGGGTCACCCAGATATGCAGCGGATGAAATCGATTTCTAGAAGCTACGTCTATTGGCCTAATTTTGTTCGAAAATGTTCCAGTAGTGCCATATCAGCAAAATCTCCCGTGAAATCAACGCTCTCTTTCTGGCCAATTCCGACGGAACCATGGACTCGTCTACATTTGGATTATGCTGGTCCTGTTCGAGGTAAATTCTGTCTGGTTATTATAGGTGCATGTTAAAATGACCAGAAATTTTTGAAACCAAAAACACAACCGCCTCAACAACGGTAGCGAAACTTTGTGAATGCATTTTTCGTTTCGGTTGTCCACATTCTATCGTCACTGAAAACGGTATCCAGTTCATATCCGAACTTTTCGCCAAAATGTGTCAAGAATATGGAATCGAGCACGTGAGAACTCCAGCTTTTCATCCATCCGTTTTGTCGACACACTCAAACGAGCTCTCCTCAAGATGGGGAAGAAAAATCCAGATGAAGCGTTACTGACTTTCCTCGAAACCTACAGGTAAACTCCGAACCAGACTTGAAAAACTCATATTCATTTACCTGACAGCACCAAATATTGAGAAAACATCTCAGTCACCCAACTATTTACCGCGGTTAATGATAAACAAACAGAAGGCGCGTTCATGAAATCTCCTATCCATCATGTTCGAAGGATTTTTTCAGTTACTTCCACACTCATTCATAAATAGTTTTCATTGAAAATGAATGCCTTCGGTAATCGTTTTCATGGTGATCCGAGTGAAACTGAAAGACGGAAAAAATCACTCCTAGAAATATCAGCCTGCTGATATTATTTGCATAGTTTTCCAAAGCGCTTCAACCAAATCTTCTTATTCATATGTTCGGACTCGAAATTTTCTAACCAAATGAGACTTATCATATACGATTTTTTTTTCCGAGAAATCGAATGGAGACTGTTTGAACCACCACAGGCATTGGGAAATGGAGTTATGGCTTCAGAAAAAAGCATGTTCGGACTTGAAAATTTTGAACAAATTGGGGCGTATCTTGATTGATTTTTTTCGGAAATTTAACAAAGTCTATTTGAGTCACCATACCCTTTGGAAAATTGTGATATGGCTAATAAAAGTTAGTCGGTTAATTTAGAAGGTATCAAAATGGGAACATCCATAAATGACGTAGCTTTTTTGAGTTTTTATACCCCCCCCTCCCCCTCGTAGCATTTCGTCACAAAGTCATAGACCCCCCCTAGATAATAACGTAGGTTTAATAACCCCCCCCCCATTTTAAAAAATCGGTTTTTAATTTTTACTTTTATTATCAGCATTTTGCAAGAATAATACAAAAATAACAAAAAAAAAGGAAAAGAAGTTATAAATGGAATTTTAAAAAAGCATATCAATCAGTCAAAAAATATCAAGCTACCTTTCAACAAACAGGATAGCTAGTAAGTATTCAATCAGTTGCGTCGGTCCAAATTATCTCCATTCTGGATTCCAATTAAATCGTTGGGCAGCTTTCCTCCATCGTCTGTTCGGCTGGTATAATTGCATCTGCGATGTCAGCTGCCTCCACTCACTCTCTATCGTCCTCCGGAGTGATGACCAGCACTTCGTGTCCTCTTTTGCCTACAATTCGCTGTGGTCGAATCTTTCTATCCTAGGCTGACCCCTTGTGGATTTTGCTATGCTCGTTTTGGAGAACATTTGAAGCAAAATATAAAGTATGGAAAACGCACAATCAAGCGGCGCATGAAAGTGAAAATTACTCAAAACAATTTTGATTTTTTTTACGATATTTAATTAAAGCTACGTAGCTTTACTTGAACCCCTACCCCCCTCTCGTCACACATCGTCACACAAAGTCAACCCCCCCCCCCCCACCAAATGCTGCGTCATTTATGGATGTTCCCAAATAATAACAATTGTTCAGTTCATTATCCTTTAAAAAAGAAAAGCGATTATAATTCTAATTTCCCATTTTGAGCTTGAGCTTGAGCTTGAGCTTGGATGAACCATACATTTCAGTAGTTGCTACTCCGTGATTGACAAGAACCATAAAAATTGCACATAGATCCAAATAAATGGGGCTTGGGATTAGCTTACCATTTTCTGTGTGCACGTTTCGAAGGTTCCTCATCTTATATGGTCAATAACGGCGCCGGCCACGTCCTTACGGTTCATCGGGGAAAGGGAAGGATTGTTAGTTCGACTTCCGTTGCTACTAGAGACCGAATACACCTCTAAATCTCCACGGTCGTCACAGGAAGGGTGGTTTGTTAGTGAGTAAGGTAAATAAGATCTGGATTCCCTTTGGGAAGGGATGTGATCAAAGCAAAGTTAAAAATCGTCGCGTCGCACACTATCGAGTACATCGCGTTTTTATACGTCCTAACTAACTAAGTACTTAGCACCGGCGTAGCTCACCGAATTTTACCGCGCGCTTAAGACGAAAAGAGCAAAGCGTCCTAACGTGGCACTTTCATACACGTACAATGCACTTGGCAACGATGCAACTCTCCGAATTTTATCACGCGTTTAAAGTTTAAAACGAGAAGAGCAAGAACGACCTAGCGAGCAAAACACGAACACCGAACTAACCGATCACGTCAATTTTCCCCACACAAACACACACACATACACAAACACACACAACGAACCGACCCTACTGACGAAAAAATTATCCATTACCAAACACTGCACAAGCCTTTGATTTGACCGGAGACTTAAAAAAAATGAAAACGCAAATTAACTCTTGCAAAAACTCAGAATAAAAGCTTTACAAAGCTACCATTTGTTTGTAACACGAAAACTAACATTACATAGATTTTTCTTATTCTGAATTTACAAAATCCTTAGATTTAGATTTTTTTTACGATTTTTCATATTCATCGATGAACGTCAAAAGAAACACGAAACTAGTTTTTAGTTAAACTTTCAATGAACACCCCAACAAAAGCTCTGATATTTGCGAAATATCTGTGTAGTATAGAAAAAAAAATCACTACATTGAGATTCAGAACTAAAGCGATTTAGTGTTATTCATTTCCGTAATAGAAGGTAAATAGTGCCTGTCAAATTCAAAATTCACTGCCTAGAAAAATTTAGAAATCCGAAATTGGGAAAATGGCGACAATAAAACAAAAAACTCTTTTTTTGCTGTAGTGATATTGCAAATTTGCCGACCAGTCTCACTATCCTATTCGCCCCGCCCCCTCCCCCCAACAAACACACACACACACACACCCTCACACCCTCACACACACACACACACACACACACACACACACACACACACACACACACACACACACACACACACACACACACACACACACACACACACACACACACACACACACACACACACACACACACACACACACACACACACACACACACACACACACACACACACAACCTCTACATTATGCTCTAAATAAAAACAAAAAACAAAACCACTTAGCTGAAATCCACGGTGCCGTTTTCCAATCTGTCACCAGCATTTACCTATAATTCTAATTTCCCATTTTGAACCCAAAATTCAAACTCTTCTGGTTACAAACGGAAGTAATATTTAAGAAAAATGTAAATGAAACAATCCCACAGTTTTTTTTTTTGAATAATTCATCAGAAGTCCAATTTCAAATTTTTAAACATAAAATTTAAAATTCAATATTTTTGAAGAAAAAATCCAAATTCTGAATTTGGTATCATAATCAGAGTCTTAATTTATAATTGTTAGCCCTGCACTTACACAAAGTATAAAACAAGAAACTTTAATTAAAATCTTATGTTGCATGCTGCCTACTCTGCCGTTGGACGCATAATTGTCACATGTGACATTTCGACGTTTTTCACTTTTTGACACCAATCGTCATAATTTGATACGTATTATTGAAATTCTGTGTCAAAACATAAAGTTTATTCTAGAAATTTCAAGAAAAATTCAAAGTCAATTTGTCACACTGGGACAAATGGACGCATAACTGTCACACTGAGGCGTTTGGACGCATATTTGCCACACTCAAGAAATGAACGTGTTAACTTCGGAACGTCTAAATAGAATTTCACCAAACTTGGCATACGTGTCCTTGATAGTCAGGAAGGGATCACGGAGATATGAAGAGAGGGAGGGCCAATGTTTTCGCGACATCTCAGCATGTGTAAGAAGGAAGAGTGCATGTAAACGTACCCGCTTCACTGCATTAGTCAAATTATTACTCTTTCGGCGCTATGTTACTGTAATCCACAATTGTCCAGGATGGCCATATGTGATTGTCGGTTGTTTTAGCAGACCATTTTTTTCTGGTTTTGCTTTGAGTTTTTGATTTTGGCGCACTTCGCAAAATACCGGAGATGTCTGTTTTTAATGTTTACGAACTATTCCGCCAGAGTTACTTCATCCGGAACTTGTTCCAGGACCGTTTTCAATTAAAACGGATTGATTGTCCTCTTCTGGTATCGCTTCTCTCGTGGTTGTGACAATTAATTGAAGAAAGGTTGCTTCCTGTTAAGTGAAGGAGCTGCCGCAAATTGCTCCTCCGTGCCGTTTTATTGATCGAACCCGTTTAAGACTTCATGTTTGTCACCAGATAATGTATGCTTTCAAATAATCCGATTCAGAAATATTTTTTTCAATTTAAGCTTCCATTCACAAATAAAACACAAGAGCCACACACGAGATACCAAACCAAACAACCTATGGGAAAAATGTTCGTGGTGTGACATTTTTCGACTATTCATAGAATTTCACGGCATAAATGTCCCACAAGGATTTTCACTGAAAAAACAGTTCATTTTCGAAAAAATTGATAGGGGCTCATATGATAGGAGTATACTTTAAAGATCTACGGCATTGGAGTCAACAAAAATTGCGAAACTGTGCAATAGCAGCAAAGTGATCTTGTGAAACTGTGATTGCGTTTTTCTCGCTTTGCTCTTTTGTAACATGTGACAATTATGCTTCCAACGGCAGTACAGTCTTTAAAAACGACACAAGAATTTTCGATGTCAGTCATGGTGCGTTTTCTGCTATTTGAAGCTATTTTTCCACAACTGAAAATTGCACCTGCGCACTATGGGGTTTGAGGCGGCAAAAAGTCAAAAACTGAACTTTATCGGATCGCTTTTTTATTTTTACTAGTTAATAACTTAATATTTGACTAAGATATTCCCAGTTTTTCAACTCATTATCTTGAATACTGAACGCACCACAGACAACAGACTTTGAAAAATTGAAAAATTTATATGATGAAGGAAAAAATTTAAATCACATATATTTCTATGGAAACATTTTTTTCTTATATTTGAAGTACACCATATGAAAGCTTATATTAAAAGCCATCATTTGAACCACTAAAAAATTTTACACACTGAATTGATCTATGATAAAAATGAGTAAATAATTAGTTTTTTCAAAAGTCAAAAACTAAGCCTTGCCAAAAAAAATCCCCAAATTTCCCCATACTCTTTTTACTATCAAGATCTAGTTTAAAGTCCTAAAAATACAATGAAAGAGATTCCAGGCACCTTAAAGCACCGTTTTTTGAGTAATAGTCAATTAAGCTGAAAATATCATTCAAATGGGTAATTTTTACTTATTAATGAGTAAAAATTCATCAAAGTTGATGTTGGTTTGTCAAAAAAAAAAAAAAAATGTTTCTCATGATTGATCAATCATTTCACACATTTTTCTCTTGAGTTTCATGAAATGTCTTGATGATATTTATCATTTAACGATCAATTAGTCCAAAACCCGGTTTTCAAAAGAAATAAAAAGTAGGGTCAAAAATAACACCAAGCATCCTACTTTAAAAGTTTTATATACAAATTTTTTTATTTTAAGTTAGTTAAAATAATAATTTTCATACAAAATTTTCAAAAATTACAAAATAGTCCAAAACACCTAATCATACTTTTTGCCGCCTCATTGTATGGAACTGCCCCATAGTGCTGCGTTGGTGAAAGACTGACTGTCGGATTGAAAATTTTCATTGACTTCTTGGATGAACTGAGAAAGGCTGAGATGACCATTCAAAAAGAGGGACACCAATATGACAGCGATACGTAAACTCTGTCGGTGCAGGTTCATTGCTAATGAGAGCGATGAAGAAAATGTATAAACAAAACAGTTAATAAACCCTCTGTCAGACTATCGAAGGTACATTGAGAATAGGAAAAAAGTAGTAACTAGTCGTTTGATTTTGCTTGACTGAAGAAATTTTTTTTTCGTTTTCAAAAGGTTGTATTGAAATTTTTTAAGACTGCTCCGAACGCTACAACAAATCTCCTGCTGAAGATCTCCTGGGTCAGAAAAATCGCACCAAATTCGATTTGATGAAGCCTTCCAGACCTCAACCTACTTTGGTAAACGAGAATCAGAACAAGCAGAACAACCAAAAGCACGGTTCCAAGCAACGGTAGTTCCAGTCGAATGACAAAGTGTTTGCTTTGATTCACATTCAAAATCAGCAACACTGGACCAAAAGTATCGTCATCGAGCGAAAAGTTCAAGTCGTCTATACCGTTCTTCTGGATGATCTCAAATGCAGAGGATTGATAAGATCGCATGTCAATCAATCAAGTTTTCCGAGCAGCCAATTCCTGTTCAAGTTTTGCCAGAAGAATTCAAGATTCCACAATCTACAAGTGAAGATCAAGATGTTGGTCAACCCGCTGATTCCGAAGCAGACGTACAACAAGATCAGCTGCAAACATTGGCAGAAATAATCGGTAAAGTTTCTGAAAAATTGGATTTAGCTGGTCCATCTCATCCACGAATTCCTGAAGAAGTTCGGAATACAAAGAATCGAGCTGCGAAAATTACGTCACCCCGAAAGCGCCAATTACTATCATATTTCCAGTACTACGAACTTTTCTAAGAGCAAGTTCACTCGTGTTGGAAGAAAGTGTTGCAAATTTTGACACTTCAAGCACATTTTGAAAATTTTGCAATGTTAAATTTTTTTCAAGATCTACGGCCGTCAATTTTCTTTACAACAGTATGGCTATTTGCGCATGCTGTGATGCAAAAATAGTTGGATTTATATGCGATACGCCTGGAATAGAAACAGTGTTGTAAAGAAATTTGACGGCAGCAGGTCTTTGAAAATGTTTTGTCTTGTAAAATTTTCTAAAATGTGCTACAAGTGTCAACATTTTTACCACTATCTTCCAACACGAGTGAACTTGCTCTAAGAAAAGAAAGGACTGAAAAACTTATGCCTCCTTGTGATATTTGTTATTTGTAAACCTTGTTTTGTAGCTTTTTTCATTTTTGTCATTTTTGTAATTTTTGTAATTTTTGTAATTTTTGTAATGTTTGTAATTTTTGTAATTTTTGTAATTTTTGTAATTTTTGTAATTTTTGTAATTTTTGTAATTTTTGTAATTTTTGTAATTTTTGTAATTTTTGTAATTTTTGTAATTTTTGTAATTTTTGTAATTTTTGTAATTTTTGTAATTTTTGTAATTTTTGTAATTTTTGTAATTTTTGTAATTATTGTAATTTTTGTAATTTTTGTGATTTTTGTAATTTTTGTAATTTTTGTAATTTTTGTAATTTTTGTAATTTTTGTAATTTTTGTAATTTTTGTAATTTTTGTAATTTTTTGTAATTTTTGTAATTTTTGTAATTTTTGTAATTTATGTAATTTATGTAATTTTTGTAATTTTTGTAATTTTTGTAATTTTTGTAATTTTTGTCATTTTTGTAATTTTTGTCATTTTTGTCATTGTTGTCATTTTTGTCATTGTTGACATTTTTGTAATTTTTGTCATTTTTGTCATTTTTGTAATTTTTGTAATTTTTGTAATTTTTGTAATTTTTGTAATTTTTGTAATTTTTGTAGTTTTTGTAATTTTTGTAATTTTTGTAATTTTTGTAATTTTTGTAATTTTTGTAATTTTTGTAATTTTTGTAATTTTTGTAATTTTTGTAATTTTTGTAATTTTTGTAATTTTTGTAACTTTTGTAATTTTTGTAATTTTTGTAATTTTTGTAATTTTTGTAATTTTTGTAATTTTTGTCATTTTTGTAATTTTTGTAATTTTTGTAATTTTTGTAATTTTTGAAATTTTTGTAATTTTTGTAATTTTTGTAATTTTTGTGATTTTTGTAATTTTTGTAATTTTTGTAATTTTTGTAATTTTTGTAATTTTTGTAATTTTTGTAATTTTTGTAATTTTTGTAATTTTTGTAATTTTTGTAATTTTTGTAATTTTTGTCATTTTTGTCATTTTTGTAATTTTTGTAATTTTTGTAATTTTTGTAATTTTTGTAATTTTTGTCATTTTTGTAATTTTTGTAATTTTTGTAATTTTTGTAATTTTTGTAATTTTTGTAATTTTTGTAATTTTTGTAGTTTTTGTAATTTTTGTAATTTTTGTAATTTTTGTAATTTTTGTAATTTTTGTCATTTTTGTAATTTTTGTAATTTTTGTAATTTTTGTAATTTTTGTAATTTTTGTCATTTTTGTCATTTTTGTAATTTTTGTAATTTTTGTAATTTTTGTAATTTTTGTAATTTTTGTAATTTTTGTCACTTTTGTAATTTTTGTAATTTTTGTCATTTTTGTCACTTTTGTAATTTTTGTCATTTTTGTCATTTTTGTCACTTTTGTAATTTTTGTCATTTTTGTCATTTTTGTCATTTTTGTCATTTTTGTCATTTTTGTCATTTTTGTCATTTTTGTCATTTTTGTCATTTTTGTCATTTTTGTCATTTTTGTCATTTTTGTCATTTTTGTCATTTTTGTCATTTTTGTCATTTTTGTCATTTTTGTCATTTTTGTCATTTTTGTCATTTTTGTCATTTTTGTCATTTTTGTCATTTTTGTCATTTTTGTCATTTTTGTCATTTTTGTCATTTTTGTCATTTTTGTCATTTTTGTCATTTTTGTCATTTTTGTCATTTTTGTCATTTTTGTCATTTTTGTCATTTTTGTCATTTTTGTCATTTTTGTCATTTTTGTCATTTTTGTCATTTTTGTCATTTTTGTCATTTTTGTCATTTTTGTCATTTTTGTCATTTTTGTCATTTTTGTCATTTTTGTCATTTTTGTCATTTTTGTCATTTTTGTCATTTTTGTCATTTTTGTCATTTTTGTCATTTTTGTCATTTTTGTCATTTTTGTCATTTTTGTCATTTTTGTCATTTTTGTCATTTTTGTCATTTTTGTCATTTTTGTCATTTTTGTCATTTTTGTCATTTTTGTCATTTTTGTCATTTTTGTCATTTTTGTCATTTTTGTCATTTTTGTCATTTTTGTCATTTTTGTCATTTTTGTCATTTTTGTCATTTTTGTCATTTTTGTCATTTTTGTCATTTTTGTCATTTTTGTCATTTTTGTCATTTTTGTCATTTTTGTCATTTTTGTCATTTTTGTCATTTTTGTCATTTTTGTCATTTTTGTCATTTTTGTCATTTTTGTCATTTTTGTCATTTTTGTCATTTTTGTCATTTTTGTCATTTTTGTCATTTTTGTCATTTTTGTCATTTTTGTCATTTTTGTCATTTTTGTCATTTTTGTCATTTTTGTCATTTTTGTCATTTTTGTCATTTTTGTCATTGTTGACATTTTTGTAATTTTTGTAATTTTTGTCATTTTTGTCATTTTTGTCATTTTTGTCATTTTTGTAATTTTTGTAATTTTGTTCATTTTTGTAATTTTTGTAATTTTTGTAATTTTTGTAATTTTTGTAATTTTTGTAATTTTTGTAATTTTTGTAATTTTTGTAATTTTTGTAATTTTTGTAATTTTTGTAATTTTTGTAATTTATGTAATTTATTTAATTTTTGTAATTTTTGTAATTTTTGTAATTTTTGTAATTTTTGTAATTTTTGTAATTTTTGTAATTTTTGTAATTTTTGTAATTTTTGTAATTTTTGTAATTTTTGTAATTTTTGTAATTTTTGTAATTTTTGTCATTTTTGTCATTGTTGTCATTTTTGTCATTGTTGACATTTTTGTCATTTTTGTTATTTTTGTCATTTTTGTCATTTTTGTAATTTTTGTAATTTTTGTAATTTTTGTAATTTTTGTAATTTTTGTAATTTTTGTAATTTTTGTAATTTTTGTAATTTTTGTAATTTTTGTAATTTTTGTAATTTTTGTAATTTTTGTAATTTTTGTAATTTTTGTAATTTTTGTAATTTTTGTAATTTTTGTAATTTTTGTAATTTTTGTAATTTTTGTAATTTTTGTAATTTTTGTAATTTTTGTCACTTTTGTAATTTTTGTAATTTTTGTCCTTTTTGTCATTTTTGTCATTTTTGTCATTTTTGTCATTTTTGTCATTTTTGTAATTTTTGTTATTTTTGTCATTTTTGTCATTTTTGTCATTTTTGTCATTTTTGTCATTTTTGTAATTTTTGTCATTTTTGTCATTTTTGTCATTTTTGTCATTTTTGTCATTTTTGTCATTTTTGTCATTTTTGTCATTTTTGTCATTTTTGTCATTTTTGTCATTTTTGTCATTTTTGTCATTTTTGTCATTTTTGTCATTTTTGTCATTTTTGTCATTTTTGTCATTTTTGTCATTTTTGTCATTTTTGTCATTTTTGTCATTTTTGTCATTTTTGTCATTTTTGTCATTTTTGTCATTTTTGTCATTTTTGTCATTTTTGTCATTTTTGTCATTTTTGTCATTTTTGTCATTTTTGTCATTTTTGTCATTTTTGTCATTTTTGTCATTTTTGTCATTTTTGTCATTTTTGTCATTTTTGTCATTTTTGTCATTTTTGTCATTTTTGTCATTTTTGTCATTTTTGTCATTTTTGTCATTTTTGTCATTTTTGTCATTTTTGTCATTTTTGTCATTTTTGTCATTTTTGTCATTTTTGTCATTTTTGTCATTTTTGTCATTTTTGTCATTTTTGTCATTTTTGTCATTTTTGTCATTTTTGTCATTTTTGTCATTTTTGTCATTTTTGTCATTTTTGTCATTTTTGTCATTTTTGTCATTTTTGTCATTTTTGTCATTTTTGTCATTTTTGTCATTTTTGTCATTTTTGTCATTTTTGTCATTTTTGTCATTTTTGTCATTTTTGTCATTTTTGTCATTTTTGTCATTTTTGTCATTTTTGTCATTTTTGTCATTTTTGTCATTTTTGTCATTTTTGTCATTTTTGTCATTTTTGTCATTTTTGTCATTTTTGTCATTTTTGTCATTTTTGTCATTTTTGTCATTTTTGTCATTTTTGTCATTTTTGTCATTTTTGTCATTTTTGTCATTTTTGTCATTTTTGTCATTTTTGTAATTTTTGTCATTTTTGTCATTTTTGTCATTTTTGTCATTTTTGTCATTTCTGTCATTTTTGTCATTTTTGTCATTTTTGTCATTTTTGTCATTTTTGTCATTTTTGTCATTTTTGTCATTTTTGTCATTTTTGTCATTTTTGTCATTTTTGTCATTTTTGTCATTTTTGTCATTTTTGTCATTTTTGTCATTTTTGTCATTGTTGTCATTTTTGTAATTTTTGTAATTTTTGTCATTTTTGTCATTTTTGTCATTTTTGTAATTTTTGTCATTTTTGTAATTTTTGTAATTTTTGTAATTTTTGTAATTTTTGTAATTTTTGTAATTTTTGTAATTTTTGAAATTTTTGTAATTTTTGTAATTTTTGTAATTTTTGTAATTTTTGTAATTTATGTAATTTATTTAATTTTTGTAATTTTTGTAATTTTTGTAATTTTTGTAATTTTTGTAATTTTTGTCATTTTTGTCATTGTTGTCATTTTTGTCATTGTTGACATTGTTGTCATTTTTGTTATTTTTGTCATGTTTGTCATTTTTGTAATTTTTGTAATTTTTGTAATTTTTGTAATTTTTGTAATTTTTGTAATTTTTGTAATTTTTGTAATTTTTGTAATTTTTGTAATTTTTGTAATTTTTGTAATTTTTGTAATTTTTGTAATTTTTGTAATTTTTGTAATTTTTGTAATTTTTGTAATTTTTGTAATTTTTGTAATTTTTGTAATTTTTGTAATTTTTGTAATTTTTGTAATTTTTGTAATTTTTGTAATTTTTGTAATTTTTGTAATTTTTGTAATTTTTGTCACTTTTGTAATTTTTGTAATTTTTGTCCTTTTTGTCATTTTTGTCATTTTTGTCATTTTTGTCATTTTTGTCATTTTTGTCATTTTTGTAATTTTTGTCATTTTTGTCATTTTTGTCATTTTTGTAATTTTTGTAATTTTTGTAATTTTTGTAATTTTTGTCATTTTTGTCATTTTTGTCATTTTTGTCATTTTTGTCATTTTTGTCATTTTTGTCATTTTTGTCATTTTTGTCATTTTTGTCATTTTTGTCATTTTTGTCATTTTTGTCATTTTTGTCATTTTTGTCATTTTTGTCATTTTTGTCATTTTTGTCATTTTTGTCATTTTTGTCATTTTTGTCATTTTTGTCATTTTTGTCATTTTTGTCATGTTTGTCATTTTTGTCATTTTTGTCATTTTTGTCATTTTTGTCATTTTTGTCATTTTTGTCATTTTTGTCATTTTTGTCATTTTTGTCATTTTTGTCATTTTTGTCATTTTTGTCATTTTTGTTATTTTTGTTATTTTTGTCATTTTTGTCATTTTTGTCATTTTTGTCATTTTTGTCATTTTTGTCATTTTTGTCATTTTTGTCATTTTTGTCATTTTTGTCATTTTTGTCATTTTTGTCATTTTTGTCATTTTTGTCATTTTTGTCATTTTTGTCATTTTTGTCATTTTTGTCATTTTTGTCATTTTTGTCATTTTTGTCATTTTTGTCATTTTTGTCATTTTTGTCATTTTTGTCATTTTTGTCATTTTTGTCATTTTTGTCATTTTTGTCATTTTTGTCATTTTTGTCATTTTTGTCATTTTTGTCATTTTTGTCATTTTTGTCATTTTTGTCATTTTTGTCATTTTTGTCATTTTTGTCATTTTTGTCATTTTTGTCATTTTTGTCATTTTTGTCATTTTTGTCATTTTTGTCATTTTTGTCATTTTTGTCATTTTTGTCATTTTTGTCATTTTTGTCATTTTTGTCATTTTTGTCATTTTTGTCATTTTTGTCATTTTTGTCATTTTTGTCATTTTTGTCATTTTTGTCATTTTTGTCATTTTTGTCATTTTTGTCATTTTTGTCATTTTTGTCATTTTTGTCATTTTTGTCATTTTTGTCATTTTTGTCATTTTTGTCATTTTTGTCATTTTTGTCATTTTTGTCATTTTTGTCATTTTTGTCATTTTTGTCATTTTTGTCATTTTTGTCATTTTTGTCATTTTTGTCATTTTTGTCATTTTTGTCATTTTTGTCATTTTTGTCATTTTTGTCATTTTTGTCATTTTTGTCATTTTTGTCATTTTTGTCATTTTTGTCATTTTTGTCATTTTTGTCATT
Source organism: Uranotaenia lowii (assembly GCF_029784155.1). Classification (NCBI taxonomy): domain Eukaryota; kingdom Metazoa; phylum Arthropoda; class Insecta; order Diptera; family Culicidae; genus Uranotaenia; species Uranotaenia lowii. Next base: position 2,144 of record NW_026598236.1, on the reverse strand, counting down.
TTTGTCATTTTTGTCATTTTTGTCATTTTTGTCATTTTTGTCATTTTTGTCATTTTTGTCATTTTTGTCATTTTTGTCATTTTTGTCATTTTTGTCATTTTTGTCATTTTTGTCATTTTTGTCATTTTTGTCATTTTTGTCATTTTTGTCATTTTTGTCATTTTTGTCATTTTTGTCATTTTTGTCATTTTTGTCATTTTTGTCATTTTTGTCATTTTTGTCATTTTTGTCATTTTTGTCATTTTTGTCATTTTTGTCATTTTTGTCATTTTTGTCATTTTTGTCATTTTTGTCATTTTTGTCATTTTTGTCATTTTTGTCATTTTTGTCATTTTTGTCATTTTTGTCATTTTTGTCATTTTTGTCATTTTTGTCATTTTTGTCATTTTTGTCATTTTGTCATTTTTGTCATTTTTGTCATTTTTGTCATTTTTGTCATTTTTGTCATTTTTGTCATTTTTGTCATTTTTGTCATTTTTGTCATTTTTGTCATTTTTGTCATTTTTGTCATTTTTGTCATTTTTGTCATTTTTGTCATTTTTGTCATTTTTGTCATTTTTGTCATTTTTGTCATTTTTGTCATTTTTGTCATTTTTGTCATTTTTGTCATTTTTGTCATTTTTGTCATTTTTGTCATTTTTGTCATTTTTGTCATTTTTGTCATTTTTGTCATTTTTGTCATTTTTGTCATTTTTGTCATTTTTGTCATTTTTGTCATTTTTGTCATTTTTGTCATTTTTGTCATTTTTGTCATTTTTGTCATTTTTGTCATTTTTGTCATTTTTTGTCATTTTTGTCATTTTTGTCATTTTTGTCATTTTTGTCATTTTTGTCATTTTTGTCATTTTTGTCATTTTTGTCATTTTTGTCATTTTTGTCATTTTTGTCATTTTTGTCATTTTTGTCATTTTTGTCATTTTTGTCATTTTTGTCATTTTTGTCATTTTTGTCATTTTTGTCATTTTTGTCATTTTTGTCATTTTTGTCATTTTTGTCATTTTTGTCATTTTTGTCATTTTTGTCATTTTTGTCATTTTTGTCATTTTTGTCATTTTTGTCATTTTTGTCATTTTTGTCATTTTTGTCATTTTTGTCATTTTTGTCATTTTTGTCATTTTTGTCATTTTTGTCATTTTTGTCATTTTTGTCATTTTTGTCATTTTTGTCATTGTTGACATTTTTGTAATTTTTGTAATTTTTGTCATTTTTGTCATTTTTGTCATTTTTGTCATTTTTGTCATTTTTGTCATTTTTGTAATTTTTGTAATTTTTGTCATTTTTGTAATTTTTGTAATTTTTGTAATTTTTGTAATTTTTGTCATTTTTGTAATTTTTGTAATTTTTGTAATTTTTGTAATTTTTGTAATTTATGTAATTTATTTAATTTTTGTAATTTTTGTAATTTTTGTAATTTTTGTAATTTTTGTAATTTTTGTAATTTTTGTAATTTTTGTAATTTTTGTAATTTTTGTAATTTTTGTCATTTTTGTCATTGTTGTCATTTTTGTCATTGTTGACATTTTTGTAATTTTTGTTATTTTTGTCATTTTTGTCATTTTTGTAATTTTTGTAATTTTTGTAATTTTTGTAATTTTTGTAATTTTTGTAATTTTTGTAATTTTTGTAATTTTTGTAATTTTTGTAATTTTTGTAATTTTTGTAATTTTTGTAATTTTTGTAATTTTTGTAATTTTTGTAATTTTTGTAATTTTTGTAATTTTTGTCACTTTTGTAATTTTTGTAATTTTTGCCCTTTTTGTCATTTTTGTCATTTTTGTCATTTTTGTCATTTTTGTCATTTTTGTCATTTTTGTCATTTTTGTCATTTTTGTCATTTTTGTCATTTTTGTCATTTTTGTCATTTTTGTCATTTTTGTCATTTTTGTAATTTTTGTAATTTTTGTCATTTTTGTCATTTTTGTCATTTTTGTCATTTTTGTCATTTTTGTCATTTTTGTCATTTTTGTCATTTTTGTCATTTTTGTCATTTTTGTCATTTTTGTCATTTTTGTCATTTTTGTCATTTTTGTCATTTTTGTCATTTTTGTCATTTTTGTCATTTTTGTCATTTTTGTCATTTTTGTCATTTTTGTCATTTTTGTCATTTTTGTCATTTTTGTCATTTTTGTCATTTTTGTCATTTA